>NC_048224.1:60395304-60479932 GCF_002007445.2 Ailuropoda melanoleuca | reverse complement strand
AAGGGGTCTTCCCTCAGACAAACAAGGGGTCTTCCCTCAGGTCTAACAAGGGATCTTCCCTCAGACAAAAAACAGGTCTTCCCTCAGGCAAACGGGGGATCTGCCCTCAGACAAAGAAGAGGTTTTCCCTCATATAAACAAGAGGTCTTCCCTCAGACAAACAAGGGATCTTCCCTCAGACAAACAAGGGATCTTCCCTCAGCCAAAAAGGGGTCTTCCCTCAGACAAACAAGGGGTCTTCCCTCAGACAAACAAGGGGTCTTCCCTCAGTCAAACAATGGGTCTTCCCTCAAGTCTAACAAGGGATCTTCCCTCAGACAAAAAACAGGTCTTCCCTCAGACAAACAAGGGATCTTCCCTCAGACAAACAGCGGGTCTTCCCTCAGAAAACAAGGGATCTCAGACAAACAAGGGATCTTCCCTCAGACCAAACAAGGGGTCTTCACTCAAACAAACAAGGGATCTTCCCTCAGACAAACAAGGGATCTTCCCTCAGACAAACAGCGGGTCTTCCCTCAGACAAACAGCAGGTCTTCCCTCAGAAAACAAGGGATCTCAGACAAACCAGGGGTCTTCCCTCAGACAAACAAGGGATCTTGCCTCAAACAAGGAGTCTTCCCTCAGACAAACAACAGGTCTTCCTTCAGACAAACAAGGAGTCTTCCCTCAAACAAGGGCCCTTCCCTCAAACTACAAGTCTTCCCCTCAGACAAGCAAGAGGTCTTCACCCAAACAACGGGTCTTCCCTCAGACAAACAAGTCTTCCCTCAAACAATGGCTTTTTTCTCAGACAAGTGATACGTCTTAACTTGAATGAACCTATGTCTACTTTCCAGCCTCTTTCAGGAAAGTTTCAGTGTTCTCTTCTAGGGAACTGATATTTCCTATTAAATTTATTGCTAAGTACCCTGGTAATGTTAAAGACTTACAGCTAAATTTTAGGATTTTGCTTTCAGAGTCCTTTTCCTTTAAAGATCCATATGGAAGTATCTGCTTCAAAACAAACCATGTTTGGATAATGAAGACTGGCCAATTGTTGACAACTGTTCACTATTATCTATACGTTTGCATAGCTTGACATTTTCTATTACAAAAGTTAAAAAATAGCCCTAAGCATTATTGCTATTATTGATACTGCTGTCATTACATTCTCTGACTATTGCAGCTACACAAGAAAAGGAATGGTTTTATGTCTTGATCACAAGTAAGTCGGCTCACTAGCTATAATAGTTCTTCAGCTGATTTTCTTGAATTTTTTAAGACAGATGATTATATTCTTGGCAAACTCTTCTCTCTTGTCCTTTTAAATATTAATGTTTCCTTCTGGTTCTCATCTTACAGCATCACAGCAAGAGTAATCAACACTGCAGTGCTCATGTTAGGGGAGAAAGGAGCAATCCCTCCCTTTTTTTATTACTGACATTAGAAATCTTTTAAAATGTTCACCACTAAGTGACTTTTTTTTTTTTTGGTAGGATTCTGATATCTTTGGTCAGGTTTACTTAATATAAGCTATGTTTAAATACCACTGGGTAGTCTGTATTTTAAAAAGATTGAGCAATGAGGGGCGCCTGGGTGGATATGTCTGTTAAGCAAGTCTGCCTTCGGCCCAGGTCATGACCCCAGGGTCCTGGGATCAGGTCAGGGTCTCGGGGTCCTGGGATTGAACCCCGTGTTGGGTCCCTGCTCATGGGGAGCCTGCTTCTTCCTCTCCCTCCACCCCCCAGCTTGTACTCTCTCTCTCTCTCTCTCAAATAAATAAATAAAATCTTAAAAAAAAAAAAAAAAAGAAGAAGGCATCCAAATGGTAAATAAACATGTGAAAAAGTACCCAATCTTCTTGGAAATCAGGGAAATGTGAATCAGAACTATAATGTAATACCACTACACTCATTGGCCGGGCAATACCAAGTATGTCAAGCCAGTGTGACAGAAGGACTTTCACCCACGGGAGGCTGATAAGGGAGAGCTGTATGGCCATGCCTACTGCTGGTCACATGACATGGCAATCCCAATGTGGGTGTGCCACCAGGGACACAAAGGAATGCTCATAGAAATGTCATCTGTAATGGCCCCAACTGGGAACAGCCCAAATGTCCATCAACAGTGGAATGGATACATAAATTTGAACAGTCATCCAAAGGAATACTGTACTGTAGTGGCTCTTGAACATTCTGGTCTCAGAAACCCTTCGCTCTATTAAAAATTACTGAGAATGACAAAGCACTTTTGTTGATGTGGGTTATGTCTACTAATGTTTACTACTGTACAAATTTACAGTTACAGTTTACTACTATACAAACTGAGAAATGTTTAAACCGCAATCTAACTCCATGAATGAGAGGTAAAACAGTAGTGTCTTAGCATTATGACAATAATAGTTTTGACCCCACAGACCCCTTGAAAGGGTCCCCTCTGAAAGATGCCCCTCAGACCACTTTATAATCCACTGTGCGTAACAATGAAAATGAACGAGTAATATAAATCACTTCACAAACGTAATACTGAGTAAAACAAGTCACACTCTGAAAAAGGAAAACATGCATGATTCCATTTACATGAAGCACAGAAACCAAGAAGACAATTCTGCAGTGATTGGGAGGGCCCACAGGGAAGGCTCGGACAACTCAGGCCTGTGAGCCGGGTGGTGGCGCACAGGTGCAGTCAGTCACTCTCTGATCAGTGAACTTATCCTTGTCACAGCTGAAATCATAAAGTCATTCCCCCAAATCCAAAAAACGTACAGCTTACTTACTTAAAATGCTAGTTTTTCTCATTTAATCTGTTAGTGTAGTAAGTCTTATCAAGAGGTTTCCTGTAATAAATCAGTATCTTCCCGGGGTGGGGGAAAGCCCTACCTTCTTTACAATCGCTATTATGCAAATACACAGTTCCGTATGACCAATATTGTCTTAGGATTGAAAGTGAGTTTGGCCTCAGAAGGAGCTACTGTCCATTCCAATCATTCCATTCTCTGAAGGAGTTCACGTAATAAACCTATTACTGTTTATTATTACTGCTGGTTTATTTGGATTTGCTCCTGTCACGTTACTTCATTCTCCCCTCGGCCACACTATGCTCGTGATTCTACTTTTACTGCTTTCTTCATTGTTTTTGTTGGCTTGCTGTCCATTTAATTCTTTCCTTTATACCAATGTATAGAGTTATTCAGTATTACTCAGCAACCAGACTCTCTCTGAAGAGGAGAATCCAGAAACAAGAATCAACTCTGTATGCCATATGGTGTTCGATAAAGGTGACATTTTAAATCACCAGGGGAAAGACGCATCAGTCAATAAATGGTGCTCACACAATGTAGCTAACCATTTTGAGGGAAGCCATGGGACCCTGACTTCACATTTTGCCTAAAAAGCTTTACTGAGATAGAATTCAAATATCATAAAATACACCCATTTTGAGTATATCTACCCCATATTTTATCCCCGAACGTACATGAATCAAGTATTTACACATAAAGAATGAAACCAGTGAAGTACAAGACGACAGCTCACACGAATTTATTCAAAATCACCAGTGAAAAAGATCTGCTTTATCATATTTAGAACCCAGAAATCATAAATAGACTAGTACCCGTGGCTTCTGACAGAAGACAAGACACCCCCCCAAAACTATGAGAGCTGGAAGGAAAGGCTGTATCTACAGAGCACGGCACTCTGACTCAAAATGTAAAAAGTTAATCTGCAAAATTATACATTTCAAACAGGTCACTATTTCAATGAACTCACCCACAACTTCTCTGCCTACCATTAGTTTTGGAAGACTTCATCAGATACAAAAGCCCATCTTATATAAAGATGGTCCAAAACTGTCAAAAAGAAGTATGATACACGGAACAGTCAAATCACACCTGTCTCCCATCAACCACCTGGTTCTCAACTCCTCCTGGTTCCTCCTAGTCTACTCCATCCCCCTCTGAGCTAAGAGCATAAACACACACCCAGATGTCAGCATCTACTAAGGAACTGTGCTCTACTCAGGTCTGCACCTAGTGCCCCTGGAGACCCTGCCCAGCACTGAGCCCCCGGGGCCACCTCCAGACAGTGACTTGTGATTGAGTCAGCACACTCCCCCTCCCAGAGCACATTCTCGGTTAGACATGAGTGAACTGTGTGTGATGAGGACACACCTGGCACACCGAGATACACCTGGTCTGAACAGACAACACGTAACAGCCCCACAGGCCCAGTCAGCAGCCCGGGACGCTCACTCCAACCAGGAGGAGAGTCCTTCCCAGTGTTAGTGCCTCACATGCAGAACTGCACCTGTGGTGTGCCTAGGACTGAACAAGGTCAGTCACACCAAGGCCAGTGACAAGCAGCTGCACTGGCACACAGTCAGCCCTCAGTGTATTCCTGCCCATCTAGAACCTAAACAAAGTTTACTTCAAGGAGTGCTGTAAAGAAGACAAACACTCCTTTGATGAAAATAAATCTAAAACTTCAAGATAAACAGAATGCAAACACCCAAGTCAGAAGGAAACAGGGAAATGACTGGGGCCAAGAAGGGCCAAACTGCCCCTCACAGGACCAATGGCCCACCATCTGTAGCGCCTCCCCGAGGGGGTGAGAAGGGCCTACCTTCTGGGTACGGTCAGTTTCTGACACACTGCCCTTAGAGGTCCTGCTGTCCTCCGTGGGAAATGCAGCAGCCTGCTCGGGCCCCTGGTCCTCATCCTCATCGAGCTCCTCCGACTCGTCCTCCTCTGAGTCCAGCTCCAAGCTTTCCCCGTTCACGTGAAGGGTGCTGGCGCCCAGGTCCTTGTCGCTCTGGAACACAGGCAAGAGCGCACTGTCATGGAGAACCCCAGGATCAGGAGCAACCTGTCAACTCCCGCCAGGGCATGGCCTGCGAGGTGGGACACAGCGACTCTGCCACTTGGGGAAGAGCGAGGAAAGGGTAAGGGATGAAGGGTCAGGGAGCACAGGGCAGGAGGCTGTGCCCCAAAACGAGGCACCTCAGAGCCTGGGTTCCTTCAAAAGGGACCGAGGTCATCAAATTACCGACAACCTCACGTGGTGTGTTTCTGTGGTCAGAGAGGTCCTGACACAGATGCGGATTTCCAAGCACACGTGCAAACACCACAGGCACGCCTTACCTTGGAACCCACAGTGGAATGAGTTATACTCTTAAACATCTCAATCACCGTCCTCTGTTTTAATACTTTGGTCTTTTTCTTAGGAACCAGGCTATAGGTTCCCATTCTTCTTTTTTTCTTCCGAGATACTGCAGCTGCTAAAACAAAAGGCAAGCAAGCTAAAAAAAAAAAAAAGTCAAAAGGGGACAAGAAAGGAAAAGAAATACCATTCAAATGTTTTTTAAAGGTAGGTGATAATTCACAAAATCTGATTACCAAAATCATCAGTATGCCACCACAGTGACAGGTATTTCTTACTTAAGTTGCACAGAGAAAGCTGACGGTACCTTACAGATCATTTGCTCTACTCACGATAAAACACTACGCTATGTGGACAGCAAACATTATCACCCTCCTACAAGCAGAAGTACAAGGGAGAACCCACTGACCAACAGAAGCAGGGCCCTGCAGCACCTCCCATACCCAGTCCCCTGCCTCGGGATGGTCCCACCCCAAGGAACAGTGTGGCTGCGAGAACGAGGCTGAGGAGGGGCAGCGGCCTCGCAGCCAGTCACTGGGGGTGGGCCCCATCTGTCTTCCTGACAGACTTCTCACCCATGAAAGGGTAAACTGTACAGTCTCTAGATGTGTCCACCTCTAAGTAAGCGTGGCCACGCAACACTGGCCAGTCTGTCCTCTCCTGGACCTTTTCCCCAGCACCTTCCTTCCACCTCGCCCAGCAGTCCACCAACTGAGGGGAACGAAGACCTTGTACAGGTACACAAGGTCGAGGAAGGCACAGGACAGGAAAAAGCAAACGGCGGGGGGTCTGGGGTTTCCAGACAAGCTGGAGCTCCTGGGGACTCAGGGCTCTCAACCCTGCTCTAGATTAAGCAGCTCCAGGTTGTCTGGCTTTATAGTAGGAGGTTTTCTATAACATTTTATTTTTTTAAAAGCTCCAGGGTTTTAAAAAATCTGAAAACCACTTAACAGATGCAATGTACTAAAGGGCTGGAGAACTTATGCTCCATTGCATTCTCACTCCACAGAGTGGAAGAAAAGAGCGTGGGAACAGCATGCATGAACATGAACCACACCACTGCAAGGGCCTCGCAGACAGCTCCATGAGCACGTGGCATCGAGGACACCATGTTAGCCTCAGCCCAGGCCAAGGGGCACACAGGGCATCCAGGACAATCACCCACCCACTGTGTTCACTGGGGTGGCTCTAAGCACATAAATGGTCAGGAGGAAACACAGCTCTGTCCATCTCATGCTAGAATGGGTTGACTGGGTGCCATGCAGGGGTGTGTCCAGGCTGGGATGCGCGTCCTGTACAGTCACAGGACGGGGAGTAATACGTGCCTTGCAGCCCCTCAGTGTGTCTGTGTTCCTGCTTGTGTTGCAGTAGGATGGGAAGGTAACAGAAACTCTGGGGCTGTCACCACCATAATTTAAAATACTAATAGAGATGGCCTGAAATCTTAAACTCGAATGAGCTGGCTCCAACACTCCCCCCACCCCCAAGGGAAGACGGCAGGGCAGGGGAAGGAGTGAGGTTTGAAAAAAGCAGATTGAGGTGGCCTAGAACCTGGACATAGTCTCAGAGGGCTGTGTCCACACACGCCCTGTCCATCCCATGACACCTTTCTGTATTTCCCACACCACTGGAAGGCACACCAGCGATTTTGTAATAAGGCAAGGCAGCTGTGATGACGACTCCCTCTGCAGGAGACACGTGCAGGTGTACCCTTCCTGGGAGGTGACAGCACCAGGACTGCCTGACCTGCATGAAGACGTCACAGAAAGGGCCTTTCTGCACTGCGGAGAGTCACCTCATCTCTGTAGGAACTGTGGGTGTCTTAGAGGCTCCAGAGGGAGGCCCCTCGCTTGAAATATGCCCACCCCAGCATCTGCCCTGTGGGGCCAGTCATGCAGCCCCAGCTCCTGCAAAAGCCCCAATAAGGGATCAAATGTTCACCCGTCCCCTCAACTGACCCTGAACAGAAGCAAGCTCAAAAGAGCTAGAAACGCCCACAGGAAGTGGCGGGTAACAGAACCAAACCACCCTTCTCCACAACCTTAACTCAAAGGTCTCCACACTACACTGTGTGTTTTCAACGGCACTTAATCATAAACTGAGGGAAGTTCTCCAACCTAGAGTCCTCTACCCGATTAGAACGAGGGGATAAGACGTAAGGAAAACAGTCTTCATTCCGAGTTTGACAACAAGCACAGAGAGCAGTGCAGGCATAACAGAGGTCTGACATCCCTCTGCAGGGTTACAGGTGAGCACAGAAGGGCCCGGGAGTCCGACCACTGCTCGTCTAGAGCACACACGCACTTACGGTCGGCACACCTCTAGTTTCGCAAGGTGCAGGTTTGTAACACGCAATCAGAGAGCAAAGACAGTTGTTGGGTCCCCTATTACCTGTCTGTGACTTTGTGGTGGCCACGTAGCACTGGTTTTGAGGTAGTGACTGATGAAGGGGTGGGAAGGGGGGTAAAAGCTGCTGTCGTCCAAAATCAGAAAGATTTTTGTTGATCTCCTCTTTTGGCTCCTCATGATCTCGTGCTTCTCGAACTTCTCTGGGATCCTTACTGGCCGCATGCTTCAAAACAAAGACAATTAATAACTGTAATTACACACCAGCAGATGGTCACTGAAACAACATGCCCCCAAAACGCAGCTCCTTTCCTCAAAAGCCTGCCTTGACCAAGAGAGAAGATAAAAGAGAGAAGACAAAGTACAAAGCCTGCCGTCATCACAGAGCACCTGGCACTGACGCACATGTGCCCGGCCACCCCTCAGATGATACGGGCCAGCGTCAACAAGCTAAACGGCGTTGACGAGGACAGAGAGCAAGAGGAAGCGGCAGCGGCAGTGACCGAATGCGGCAAACAAACCCTGAAATATGGTCTACCTGGTCCCTCACAGGGAAAGTCTGCTAACCGCTGACATAGGTAAATGTATTACTAAGTAAAGTGCTTTCACAGGCTATCATTTTCACGGCTGCACTGTGCAACACTCCCCCCACAACAGACTACAATTTTTAAGTTATCTTTTGCTCATAGCTTTACCACTCTCCTAAATCTATCTTCAGTCTCAGCCTTCCAAGACCGCAGCAGCCAGCAGTACTGTCCTTAAACCCCTCATGCCTATTAACGGTGCAGCCTTCATTCCAGACTGCCTAGACACAATTAACCCTCTCTCCTCCATGGGCTTCCCTAAAATCACCTACAGCCTTGAGATAGTTGGATCTCATATCAAATTCCATTTAATCAGGTTTTATCATAAGCACAGTAAGGGCAATCAGCAGTGTAGAAACAGGCATCCTTCAATAAATGGTGCTGGGAAAAGGGATATCTCCACACGCGAAAGAATGGAGTTGGACCCTTACCTTACACTGCGTACAAATGCTAACTCAGAATGGATCAAAGATCTAAAACTATAAAACTCTTAGAAGAAGGAGGAGGGGCGCCTGGGTGGCACAGCGGTTGGGCGTCTGCCTTCAGCTCAGGGCATGATCCCAGCGTTGTGGGATCGAGCCCCGCATCGGGCTCTTCAGCTGTGAGCCTGCTTCTTCCTCTCCCACTCCCCCTGCTTGTGTTCCCTCTCTCTCTGGCTGTCTCTATCTCTGTCGAATATAAATACAATCTTAAAAAAAAAAAAAAAAAAAAAAAAAAGAAGGAGGAGGAAAGCTTCATGACATTGAATTTGGCAACGATTTCTGGATAGGAGACCAAAAACACAGGCAACAAGAACCACAAAAAATTGATAAATCAAACTTTATCAAAATTAAAAATTTCTGTTCATCAAAGGACACAATCAATAGAATGAAAAAGCAACTTATAGATTGGGAGAAAATACTTGCAAATCACATATCTGAGAGGGATTAATATCCAGAATATATAAAGAACTCCTACAACTCAACAACAAAACAAACAACCTGATTAAAAAATGGGCAAAGCATCTGATCACACACTTCTCCAAAGAAGACATATACCACACACGAAAAGATGCTCAACATCACTGATCATCAGGAAAATGCAAAAACCATCATGAGAGATCACCTCACACCACTAGGACGGCGACTATGAAAAACAAAAGAATACAACCCAGAAAACTGTCAATTATGCCTCAATTAAAAACAAGAGATGTTGAAAAGGACGTGGAGAAACTGGAACCACTGTGTGGTGTTGGGAATGTAAAATGGTGCAGCCACGTGGAAAACAGTTTGGCAGTTTCTCAAAAAGCTAAACATAGAATTACCATGTGATCCAGCAATTCCACTTCTGGGAATATACCTAAAAGAACTGAAAGCAGAGTCTCAAAGAGCTATTTGTGCACAACGGTTTGCAGCAGCATTATTCACAACAGCCAAGGGGTGGGAGCAAACCAAGCATCTACTGACAGGTGAATGGATAAATGAGACGTGGTCCATCCACACCATGGAATATCACTCAGCCTTAGAAAGGAAGGAATCCTGACAACGTGGATGGAGCTGGAAGGACATGGTGCTGAGTGAGGTCAGCCCGGCGCAGAGGGACCCATTCTGTATGAGTGGAAACTCTCAGGAGGCCAGAGGAGTCGGACCCACAGATGAGGGGTGGGGGGGGGCGCTGGGAACAGGGTTTAATGCAGAGTCCAGCCTGGGAAGATGAACGAGTTCCGGGGACAGATGGAGAGGATGGCTGCACAACAGTGTGAATGCGCCTGACGTCCTTGTCCTTGAAAGTGAGCCTATCTGGGAGTGTGGCCTGGATTCCAGCTCTTGGGGGGATAGCCCAGGGGGACTTACTCACACTCAGCTCAGCAACCCTGTCTGTCGCTTGGCGGGGAACATGGCCCACTCCTAGAGTGCCCTTCCTTCTTCCTTCAACACCACCATCTTCCCCACGACCTTCATAATTAACCTACCCTCGGCACACAGAGCACAGTTCACATGTAACTTGTCAACTCTGTAAAATTCTTCGGTCTCTCTTAAACATACCAGGTTGTCCCTAAAGAAGTCAGGTAATGCTCCTTTCTGTCTCCTGCAAACTACCTCACGACGGTGTGGCCAAAATGACTGTCAGCCTCCACCAGCTCTTCTTATAAGCAAATGCAAAAGACGATTTTAAAGTATACATAAATGAGGAGCAAAAACTTAACCTGAGGAGGAAAGAGTCATAGGAGGCTAATTCTCACCTGAACACAAAATCTTTAAGATATTATTTCTGAAAATCTGAAAAAAAAAATCAAGAGCTGCTGAACTTGGGGGAAGATTCTAGACTCTGTCAGGGCTCTAATCTCTGTCAACAGCAAAAAAAAACAGAAGACACATCTACTTCCCATGGAGGCAGCAGGCTAGCGCCTGACTTCATGGAGGGGCGCCCACTGCTGTGATGGAACCTTGAGCACCCAGCCAGCCACAGCCTCCCATACAGAGGGAGGACCTAGGGCACAGGCTGCAGAGAGAGGTGGCCACAATACTGCTCTGGCCCAGGTGCTGGAGGCCCACAGGGTCTGGCCCTTGCTGGCCCTACCCACCCCCAACATTCTGCGCATCAGCTCTCCCCTTCTGCCAGGCCCACATCAGCTCAGTGTGAGCTCTCTTAGCCCCGCCTACTTCTCCTTCCAAATACTTAATTCCAGTGGCAACGAACAAGGACTTGCACAATTTCAGCACTCAAAGTACCTCTCTAACCAGGCCAAGCGCTCTAAGAACAAGGCCACGTCTTTTGTCCAGAACCTAGAGAATACCAGTGGCAGCGGTTCTGCATGGAAGCGGATAGGGAGAATGCTGACAGGGACGCAAAGGGAGAAGGCTGAAGGGCCACCATGCTGGGGCCCAAAGGAGTCTGCACAATTCAACTAGGGAGACAGTCTGCAACATAGGACACAGTAACAAACGTTTCAATGCAAGGGAAAAAAGGTTCCCTTCCAGAAGCTTCTGCTTTCTCTGCCCAAACAGTGGACGAGTTGCACCCCATGCTGGTGCTTTCTGACGGGACCAACACTGGGTGAGAAGGAGCATCCACACTGCCAAGGGTTGTCAGCCATGCAGCAAGAACACACATTCATTTTTAAACTCTTACAAACAAAATGGTTTTATTATCACAAGTCTGCAACATTCATCACTGGAATCACTGATTTTAAAACACAATTTTCAATAAAACAAGGTCTCCCAAGAAAACCAAACAAGACTGAACGGGGTTTGGGGAGCAAGGAAACCCAAGGGCAGAGGAGGCCAGGTCTGGAGCCAGGGGGTTCCATATCAGAGGGGCCCTTGGGGACCCCACTGCCTTGACTCATCTTGCCGCTACATCACTGTGTCCTCGGTCCTCCCATGGGGGCCCAGGGGCTGATGAAGTTCCCAGGTGTGCGGCAGGCAGGGGTGGTCTTCAGGAAATCCATTTCTGAAGTCTCAACACCCTCCTGTCCTCTGTCCCTACAAGTGACCGAAATGGTATGTGTGACAGAAAAGTGTGCGTCACTATCAATTATAATAACTCAATTCAGCACATAGCTGACACTTAGGTAAGCCTATATGGTCAGAGAAATTTCCTGAAGTTAAATTTCAAATTGTCTTTTTTTCCTTAAAGGAATATGACAGAGTGACAATAAAAGATCCCCAAGAATAAACACGTATTAGAATAAAATCCTGGAAATGAGAACAGAATAAAAGTATAATTTCAAGGAGAGAGATGAATAACGTAAAATTTCTGACATACATTTCAAAATTGATACGGTGAGACAAAAAATGGCCGGCAAAAATAATTAATGTTACTCTAAACCTGACATCTAACACAAAAACTAACTCAAATTAGACCACGTATTTATAAAAATGTAAAACTATACAAAAATTAAAAACTTCTTTTTTTTTTTTTTAAGATTTTATTTATTTATTTGACAGAGATAGAGACAGCCAGCGAGAGAGGNTGTATTTATAAAAATGTAAAACTATACAAAAATTAAAAACTTCTTTTTTTTTTTAAGATTTTATTTATTTATTTGACAGAGATAGAGACAGCCAGCGAGAGAGGGAACACAAGCAGGGGGAGTGGGAGAGGAAGAAGCAGGCTCATAGCAGAGGAGCCTGATGTGGGGCTCGATCCCATAACGCCGGATCACGCCCTGAGCCGAAGGCAGATGCTTAACCGCTGTGCCACCCAGGCGCCCCATAAAAATTAAAAACTTCTTGAAAAATTACAGAAAAATCTTGGGACCCAGGGCTAGGTGGGGAGTTTGTAGACATGATGCCAAAAGCACAAGCCATAAAAGAAAGAAACACTGACAAAGTGGACCTGGTCAGAATGAGATACTTGTCCTCCAGGAAAGACCGTACTATGAGGGTGAGGACAAGCCACAGACCGACAAAAGTCTGCGAACGGAGCCATGGCAAAGGGCTCATAACCCAGAACTCAGAAAGCTCACAAAACAATTAGTTGTGAAATGGGCAAGAGCTATGAAAGACGTTGCACGGAAAAGGACATACAGATGGCAAATAAGCACATGAAAAGATGGTCAGCATCACTGGCTATTAGGGATGTTCAAATTAAAACCATGATGAGGTGTCATAGCTAAAATAAAAACGAGCGGCGATGCCAAATGCCAGCAACGATGTGTGAAACCAGACTGCTCATACCTTGCTTCTGGGGATGTAAAATGTTGTAGCCTGTCAGGAATCTGGTTTGGCATTTACTTATAAAGCTAAACATCCAATTAACACATGACCCTGCAATTATATTCCTGGATATTTAACCCAGGGAAATGAAAATTTCTGTCTAAAGAAAAATCTGTACATAAATGTCCAGAGCAACTTTAATGTTTAACAGCCCCAAACTGGAAAACCCCCAAATGCCCTTCAACCTGTGAGAAGTTCTGGGACATACACACCAGAGAAAACCCCTCAGCATGAAAAGGAAAGAAGCCACTGACACAATGTGGTCGATCCCACAGGAACTGAGCTGCTCTCAAAGGCCCCACCTCCTTACAGAACACCTTACATGACAGGCTGTGGAGATGGGGAACAGGGGTTGGGGATGGGGTGGGTGGGGATGAAGAGGAATGCTGGGAGCTGCTCAGTGCTGGGTGTTCACAGAAATCTACACTGTGCTCTAACTGTGTAAAATGTTACCCTGGGGGAGACCGGGTGAAGGGTACATGGGGTCTCGCTGTACTATTTTTGCAGCTTCCTGTGAATTCCTAATTATTAAAAAGTTTTTAAAGTTGTGGAACATACACAAGAATACTGCAAAAGGTGGAAACTAGGTCAGGCCAGACAGACTAGGAGGGGGGAGACCCACACAGTGAGATACGGGAGAAAAGGGCTGCTGAGCCCTGGCTATCCTAGAGCAGGGATCACATGGCAGCTATGGGGGCCCAGCAGCATGGGGGGGGGCAGCAGTCCAGCCCCACGGTGCACCCATGGCTCCCCACAATCACTGCAGGCAGACACAGGAAATACAACGGAGCTCACAGTCAGGCAATACAAAACCACAGAAAGAAAGATAAGCACATCCCTGGGGAGAAACATCAACACAAAGTCCCACCTGAGAAAACAGGAGGTATAGCAGAGACTATAAAAGAATTGTAACTAACATCTTTTGAAGGATAAGACAAAATGTAACTAAATAAACTAATGAGAGATACTGGGTATGGAAAAAAAAAAACTGTCAAAAGTAAAACCATCAATATATAGAATGAACAGTAAGAATGTAAAGTGCTAAAGAAGAAATCAAAGCTGGAAAACAAGACCCCACGTCCATGTCAAGAGCTCCACAAAAAGAAAAGCTGCACAAAGCATTTTACTAGAACTGAGGAAAGACATACATCTCAGACTGACAGGACCTGTGGGGACAGGCCCGTTCGTGCAGCCCTGGAAGGTTGCAGAGAGGAAACCGTTGCACATGACCTACTAATGCCACACAGTCAGACTAGCTTTAGTACGCTCACCAGCAATGCCAGGTACAAGAGATCCCACGGGAACACATCTAACAGACCTAGCATTCATCCCCAGCCAGATTACCATACAACTGGGAGGGAAAAACATGACTGTGGACATTCTGACAAAACGCATCAGGCACAGGCACAGAATACATGCTAATGGCAAAAGCCACCTCACCCAGCACGATACTGGGTTCTCGCTGCCTGTTCCCTGTGCCCAGGGGCCTGGCATGAAAACAGAGGCATGGGCGTGTCTTCAGTGTGTCCCTCATCCCTTCCTTCTGTCACATCAAGAACCCAAACAACTTTATGGCTACTTATTTCCTGAGAGATCAGTGCTTATTCTTTCCGAGCTGCAGTGAAAGCCCCCAGGCCCAAAGCAGAGGAGGAGAGATCTCTGTGCAAGCTTCGGGTGCATCCTGTCTTAGTGCGCAACAGGCACCAAAAAGCAGCACAAAGCCCAGAGCGAGCTGACAGGAGTCGTCTGCTCGTCGTTCACGCCTGAACAGTCGGCAGCCTCTCCTAATCTTCCCAGGCCCAGGGACAACCACCTGTAGGGTGACCACGGCCATTTACTGGCTTTTCTCCCTCATGCACGGAGTCCATCTGCCATCACTATGACAAAAGAGAACACAGACAGGAAGGAAACAGCACAACAGACAAGAGAGCAGCCCCATCCCGACGGGGATCACATTACCAGGCCCAGGATGGATTTTGGCATGGTCTTCCGCGCCCTGTGAACCTTGACGTCGGCACCAGGGGCCATGGGCTTCTTGTCCTCTGCGTCTTTACTTGCTTCCCCGAGCTTGGCCGGAGCTGTGGCTGGCGTCTGAGAAAAAGCACTGGGAGTCCTCCCTTTGCCAGAACCTCCGGGAAGGGTTTTCGCAGCATGACCAGGAAGTGAGGAAGCCAAAGTGCTGGTAATCCGCATGGGCTGCTCCTGCAGGGGTGGTTTATTCAAGAAGTACCCATTGCTCCCGATGACAGAAGTCTGTGTGAAGTCATCTGCGTTGATGTGGTTTTGCTTCCCTGTTTCACTGTCTCTTTCTGAAACCCCATTTTCGGCTATTCGAGCTAGTTTGTTGGTACCTTCCTGTGGGCTGACCACCGTGTTCTCCTGAGTGTGCTGCACCGCAGTCACGTGACTGCTGGCCTCGCTCTTTCCACAGGACCCGTTGGCTTCGCTGTCTGCGGCCACGGGGGCCTCTCCTCCCTGCTTCTCTGCTGAACCTCCATCGGCTGCCATAGAGATCTCTGTGAACAGAGGAGACGGCATTAGAGGCTGTGGCCCTGCCCTGTCATGATACAACCCAATCAACAGTTACCATTTCTTTGAGTGGTTTACATAAAACTAACCAACGAAAAATCATCTCATTTCATGTACAAAGATTTAAATTCAAATAGATTAAATATAAAATGATGTCTTAGGGGCACCTGGCTGGCTCAGTCAGAAAAGCATGCAACTCTTGATCTCGGGGTTGTGAGTTCGAGCCTCACGTTAGGTACAGACCTTAAAAATAAAAATTAAAAATCTAAAACCAAAATAATAAAAAATGATGTCTTAGACAGTAACTTTGAAAATTAATTGGTTAAAGTTTGGAGAAGGCCAAACCCTGAAGAGGGGATTCCACCCTGAGCTCAGGCGTGCCAGCTATCTGTCCATCCTGTGCGCAAGGTACAGCCAGGGCCTGCAGTCCTGCCTTGAGGGACACAGTCTAAAACCAGAAACACAAGATAAAGACTTCCCATTTGTTGAGTATATTAATTTTTTAAAGATAGCAAGATCTCAAAACCCGTTACAGATCTGCATACCCACCAGGAACGAACACACCACGTGAAATAAAACTGAGCACAGTCTGAAGACTGAAAGCAAGGCCTCAGAAGTACCTTCACAGAACAAACGTAAAGAAAATGGGTAATGACCAAGAAAAAGGGTCATATTTTCAGTACGTCAGCTAGAAGGCCCATTACAAATACATGGACTACAAGCCTATTATCCATAAAAGCTCGGTCTCCCAGGACAACTTGCAGACCTTGTCCAGGACCAGTCATAAACAGATGCGTTCTATATCAGATCTACAAGGGTATCCAAGCCGCTGACAGCCTAAAGCAGAAAACCCATGCTCACACCACTGGATGCAGAAAGAGCTTCAGTCAGCTTCAAGACTCCACCCGTCCCAGTGCCTTTACTCTACTGACTCACACAGGAGACCCCATCATTATGGTTCCTCTGCCCTAGACTGTGAGGTCTGCACAGAGAGAGTTTCGTCTGTTTGTCAACTATGCACCCCCAGACAAAAACAGAGTCTGGAACATAGTATCTGAGCACAGCAAATACTTTCTAAATGAATACACAGTTATTAATTAAAGATTTTTTTTAAAAATCCTCAGCAAGACAGAATAGGTGCACCCTCACTTGGACGGAGCTGGCAAAGGCCATATACCACGATCTGCAGAAAGCATATGCTTATTCAGAAATAAGTGAATTTCACAGCACCTGGGTGGCTCAAGGGGTTAAGTGTCCAACTAGGTTTTGGCTCAGGTCACAATCTCAGGGTCATGAGATTGAGCCCTGAGTCTGGCTCCGCACTCATGGAGTCTGCTTAAGTTTCTCTCTCTCCCTCTCCTTCAGCCCCTCCCCCTGCTCGCACACACATGCATGGCACTCTCTCTCTCACATAAATATGTAGAAAAAATCTGAAAAGAAAGAAAGAAAGAAAAGAAAAGAAAGAAAGAAAGAAAGAAAGAAAGAAAGAAAGAAAGAAAGAAAGAAAGAAAGAAAGAAAGAAAGAAAGAAAGAAAAGATAAAGAAAGAAAGAAAGAAAAAGAAAGAGGGAAGGAAGGAAGGAAAGAAAGGAGGGAATTCTATGCGATATCAGAAATGCCACAAGCATCTCACACAAAACAGATGCACCAGCTGGCACAAGAGGGAACACAGAAATGAGAGGTGCTGGAGACAAAAGGAAGAACTCTGGCCTCTGCACCCAACACCATCATTTATTTTTAAAATGCAGTCAATTAGCAATTAAAATATAAGAGTGCAGTGAGACTGCTGACTTCAAACTCAAGCTACAAAACTCAAGGGCACTTTCCTGCACTGGCATTAACTAGAAAATATGAGAGGGGGAAGAAATACTATTTGCAAAAGCAGAAAAAATTAAAAAGAATACAAAATTTTAGACTAGATTACTCAAGGCCTCTGTGGAGAAAAAGATTTTAAATGAAAACATGGTCTTAAATGGGATAGCAAAAGTATGAAGTGTCAAGCTGCCTCTAACTGAATCATAAGTTCAGTGATACCCAACCAAAATTCCATTAGTATGCTGAGGAACTCCACCACCTTGTTCTAAAACATAGAGGGAAAAACAGATTTTCCCAAACAGCAAAGTAAATTATGAAAAATAGTAAAGGCACAGGGAGGAAGGCTCCCTGCATCAGAGAAGGATGCAACAGGCCTCTCCACAGCACCGTAAGGGGGACTGGGGTGTCCACTAGTCACAGTGGAGTCCGGGACAGTAGCCCAAGGGAGCAGGGCACAGACTGTTGGTCAAGGTGGGTTCCACACATCTGGGCCTCACCAAGACCTCTGGAGGCCCATCCACACACCTGAGTCTTGGAAAAACTTGTCCTAGATGGTCTGAAAAACTCAAAAGTTAACAAGGGAAAATGGAGAAAACAGATCTGTGGCCTAAAAATGGGGAAGTTTCATTACACACCAAAAGCATAAGTTACGACAGAAGCAAGGAAAGCTAAATGTGATTACACTGTGTGATGTAACAAGATACAGGTAGCTGGTCTCTGCCCGCGGCTCCTGGCAGCTCCTGAGGTGACTCTGGACGGGGCTGGTTACCAGAAGAGACAAAGCCACAGTCAGAAGCTTGGCACTTTCAGCCCTACCCCCATCCTCCAGAGAGGGGAGACGGGCTGCAGACTGAGTTAATAATCCATCACACCTATGTGTTGACGCCACCACAGAAATCCCTAAACTACGGGGGTCAGAGAGCTTCCAGGTGGGTGAACACACCCACGTGGGCAGGGTGGTGCACCTAGAGAGGGCACAGAAGCTCCACGACCTTCCCCCCCATACCCGGCCCTATGCATCACTTCCACTGGGCTGTTCCTGACTCGTGCCCCATGTAACAAAACCGGCGACGGCACACGCATGTTTCCCTGAGTTCTGTGAACTTGAGGAGAGGGTTGTGGGAACCTTCAATTCATAGNGGCTGTTTCTGACTCGTGCCCCATGTAACAAAACCGGCGACGGCACACGCATGTTTCCCTGAGTTCTGTGAACTCGAGGAGAGGGTTGTGGGAACCTTCAATTCATAGCCAGTCCCTTGTGTAGCCAGTTGTGTGCACCCTGGGGACCCTCTACTTGGGACTGGCATCTGAAGTGGGGGCAGTCTGGTGGGACGGAGCCCCAACCTGTGGGGTCAAAACTGGGGGCGCCTGGGTGGCTCAGTCGTTAAGCGTCTGCCTTCGGCTCAGGGCGCGATCCCAGCGTTCTGAAATTGAGCCCCGTATTGGGCTCCTCCACTGGGAGCCTGCTTCTTCCTCTCCCACCCCCCTGCTTGTGTTCCCTCTTTCGCTGGCTGTCTCTCTCTCTGTCAAATAAATAAATAAAATCTTTAAAAAAAAACAAAACAAAAACAAAAACTGGGTTGACTTGCAGGCTGCCCAGCAGGTGTCACAGAGAGCCAGAGACCTACCCCGCATGGGGAAGCCCACTGTGTGGGGTCAGCTTGTTATGAGAGGCTGGGTAAAGAAGGGAATGGCACTCCTCCTCTCAGAGGCTCAAACTGTGGCTGCCTGCCATTGCTACTAACATCCATTATTCTGAAGGTTCTGGCGAGAGTAATCAAGCAAGCAAGAAAAAGTAACAAAGGGCATTCAGGTCAGAAAGCAGCAGCAAAATTTATTTGTAACTGACGTGATCCCAGGTAGAAAATTCAAAGTAATCTACAAACTGCGGGAACCAATGACTGAGTTCTGAAAGATTGATTATGGAAATGAACCTATAAAAATTAACTCAAAATGGGAAAAAAAGGTAAATGTAAAATGTAGAAGGATGAAACTTCGGGAGAAAAAAAAAAACTAAAAAAATCTTTAGGATTTAGGGCTAGGTAAGGTGTATTATCCTTGACACCAAAGCACAATCCGTAAAAGGAAAAGTGATAAATTGGACTTCATCAAGATTAAAAACTTCTCAAAACGAAACAGCAAATCTAACCAGCACAGAGATCCCACTTGACACCCACTGACAGGCGTAATTAAAAACTCGGACAAGGACAGGATGTCACTGCCATGCACAGTTGCCGTGGCTTCGGGAAACAGTCTGGCAGTTCTTACAAAATTAAACGTACAGGGCGCCTGGGTGGCTCAGTCAGTGAAATGTCTGCCTACAGCTCAGGTCATGATCTTGGGGTCCTGGGATCAAGGGCCACATCCAGTTCCCTGCTCAGTGGGGAGCCTGCTTCTCCCTCTGCCCCTGCCCCTCCCCCCAGCTCACGTATACACATGCTCTCGCTCTCTCTCAAATAAGTAAATCTTAAAAAAAATTAAAAACTTCTGTGCTTCAAAGGATGCTGCCAAACAAGTGAAAAGACAAGCCACAGAGTGGGGGAAATATTAGGGAGTCACACATCTGATAAGGAACTTGTATGAAGAATACATAAAGAACTCGGACAATTCAACAATAAAAATCAATAACCAATTTAAAAAAGAGGTGAAGGATCTAAATTGACACATCCCCCCAAAATATACAAAGGGCTTAGTAAGCACAGGAAAAGATGCTCAACATCACTAATCATCTGGAAAATGCACATCGAAGCCACAATGGGACACCACTTTGTACCCACTAGTACGGCTATCACCGAAACAACAGGTAATAACAAGTGTTGGCAGCAAGTGGAAAAAATGGACCCCTCCCCCACTGCTGGTGGGAGTATAAAATGTGCAGTCTAACGGTTCCTCAAAAGAAGGAGCCAAGGCCTTGGTTCAGGAGCAGTGTGTGAGAGAGGAAAACGGGCACCTGGCATTACTCATCCACAACTTCTATTAGAAAAGGCCCAGGCGGGGGAGGCAGGGAGGGAAGACAAACTGGAGACCAGGCATGCCCATGGAAGAGAACATCTCAAGGAGTGGAGGGAACACAGCAGCAGGAGGAAACCACGAGGCAGGTCGTCTTCACAAGCGTGCAGGTGTGGGTGGAACAGTGTGGTGGGGCTGGCCAGGGGGCACAGCACAGGGGAGCTGGCAGGCTGAAGTACCCAGAGGCCCCGCAGTCCACCAGGAAAGTGCCTGGCTGGGTCAGACCTGAGCTGGGGGCCCCCAGAGAGCAGGCTTCTCAACAGGGAGGGAGTAGGGTTTAGAAATAGCTCTAGGAAGCAAAGCAGGCACTGCTCAGTCTCTGGACCCACCCTGCTCCCAGCAGTCCCCAGAACTCTACCAGAATCGGAAGCATTTCTATTACAAACGTGTTCATGCACCAAGTCATGAACTTACAGGGACAGCCCTGCCCTATGGCCTGGGCCACGGCAGTGCCCGCACTCCACCTTCACCCGCAGTGGCCCCTACACGTGTACATGGTGGTCACATGACAAGGGGACCATGTGGATGTGAAAAGGTATCACGGCAGCTCCTGGACTGCCTGGGAAGCAGACAGGGGCTGCAGCAGTGCATGCTGGGCGGCCACACTACAGCTCAGGAAAGGCACAGAAGAGCAGCCACAAGCATGGGCTGCAAGGTGGTCCTCAGCAGGCCATCCTACCACCAGACCGAGCGGGGCTGCATCCAGGGCACTCAGAGGCTGACACCTGCAAAACACACAGGTCCGTGCTGGGACACCGCAGGCCAACTTGCAGGGCCTCACTCTCTGCCCATCAGAGCACAGTCCTCATCTCTCCTGCTGATGCCCACATGGTGGTCTCAGTGGCCACGGCCAGCACCACCTGCACGCCATGGTCTGTATGTCCTCAGAGGAGGGGTCTAGCTGCCAGTCTGACAACCTGGGTGACCTCAACCCAGCAGTGCACCCATCTGAGCTCCCCTTCAAAGACGAGAGACAGAATCACACATCACTGGGACGGCATGTGGCTAGAAGACCCTAAGTGCTTGGAGCAGCGCCCAGCGTCAGTGAGGAGGACAGTCCCATGATCCGAGGCAGGTTCCTCCCGCGCTAACCTTATGGGGAGCTGGTAGGATGATGGGAGGATACGTTGCTCATCTGCTCAGCTCCAGCAGCCACATGGCCATCCAGGGCTGCTCGCCCATCTCCCCTGACAGACACAGCCAAGAGAAATCCAGGGTCCGCACCACTCCTGAGCCATCAGCCTCATGGTATCCAGTCAGGATGCAGCTCTCCAAAATGAACTTCTCCGCAGCCCCCACATGGCTCATGTGTGACACAGTGGGACTCACTTGTCATGGTGTGTTCCACAGCCCTAACCAACAGAGTAGAGTGCCTCCCACCACGGCTCCTCACAGGGCTTGCCCTCTCCAGCCTCCCTGTACCTCCTGGCAAATATGCGGTTTTCCCAGCCTCTAGTTTTACCTTGTCCAAAATGTCATACAAGTGGAGTCACAAAGCACATGGCCTGTGGGTCCAGCCCCCTTCACTTAGCAAAACACGCTCAGCATCATCTGTGCTGCTCTGAGAATGAAGCCGTTCCTTCCTCTGAGTTGCTGAGCGCTGCCCACCGTATGCACACCACAGGCTGTAACCAGGTGATGAGCACCCAAGTGGCTTCAGCTCTGAGTGGTAAGAATCAAGCTGCCAGAAACATCCAGGTGGCCCTTCTCACCTTGAGTTTTCTGGGTGCACTTAAGACAAGGATCTACAAGGCGTTTGCTTTTCACTTTTTGGTAAAGGTTCCCTTCTCGAGCAGATCTTGGGTGTATGCCTTTGTGTCCACCTGGGAATGGGAGATGGGAAGCCATACAGTAACCCAGGTGAAAGCAAACAAGATCGGGAGCCGGGGACGGGTGAGGAGATGCCAGAGCGACAGGCCTTCTGGCCACTTCTCCTGCAGGAGCAAACTGCACCCTTACCTTCCCTCAGCAGCTCTGTTTTCATGCAGCAATCCTGCTTCGTCTCCCCCTTCGCCGGAACTGCCTGCTAAAGAAGAAACAGCCATCAGCCTGGATTCAACCGCAGGCAGACTAAGCAATTCGCCAACATGATTTCTCTAGATGGGCACTGTATCTGAATCCAGATAAAACTCACTATCAGATGACTGGACAGTCAGGGGATATTCAAACCAGCAGATAACAGTCACCTCCAAGGGGAGGAATGGCATTCAGAAAGCAGCCCAAGGAAACTTCTACCTTATCTGTATTTCCGGAGATAGTTTTTTAATAATAAGAATGCATTCATGCATTACTTACATAATTAGAAATCTCAAATGTTTTGGTTGTTATAGGAATGCTATAACAAATTTTATCAAATTGTATTTCTGCTGACAAGAATTCATTTAAGTACTTCAAATGCCTAACAACCTACAAAAAATTGCAGAAATGGATAAACCAAGAAAATTCAATAAAAACGTGAATCATTAAATATTTGCTCTACTATGTGGAGGCATGAATTATGAAAGGTCTCTTAGAATTGTTTTTTAAAACTTCTTGCCTTTGGGAGGCTTAGAGTCTGGTTGGAGAAGTGAATGTAAACACACAAAACATTCCTGACTGGGTCCCTCCAGGTACAGCAGCAGCCACCCACCACGAGTCCATGGAGAGGGAAAAGGGGGGAGATGCAGACCCTCCAGGCTCCCCACTTAAGAGTTTCAGAATCTAAGGGCACAACCCCCACAACACCTGTCTAACACATGGAATGCATTCTCCAAAAGACACCACAACACATTCTCAGAACGTTCCTACAGAACCTTGAGCTCCCTGCTGATTTCACTGAACACCAAGTGTGGGGCCCAAGAGCAGTGGCAGTGCCCTCCCCTGTCACCCTGGACCACCAAACCACCAGAAGTTGCACAGCAGCCTCCTGTCCCCTGAAGCCCCTCCTTCCTCAGTACTTCCAGAATGCTCCCACCTGCAGCTCCTAAACAGGAGCTGACTTCACCTTCCCAGGTACACAGACAAGAGAGGGCACGAGCATGGCCCAGCACCTCCTGCGGCCCTCCCACCTTTCCCTAGAGCGTCACATGTGGCCCCACTGGTGGTTTTCAACGGTGAACCCCCTTCTATAATCCCTCTCATAGCCACTCCTGCCACCGGAAGCCAGAATTCACAGTGCCAGGTACCATGGAAAAATCCAGGGGCTGAGACTTCCTCCCAGAAGATGGGGAATATTTCTTTGCAGGGATCAGACTTGTATGTGCCCCTCCTCGGACCCCAGGGTCTTCCCAGCTCACGAAGGAGAAACAAGTGTTCACTGTCGGCAGCAAAGCCACAGGGCCCAGCCTCTGCTCCCCCTTCCACACTCTGACCCCAGCCTCCAGCCCCTGGGCCCTGCAGCCTCTCAACAGGCCAATCACCTTATCAGACAGCTTCTCCTGGACCCTGCCCTACTGCCCCCTTGGTGCCCCCCACCATTCAGACACACTACCCAGCCTGTCTGTCCACTGCACAACATGCAAGCTCTGGGTTCCACAGGAGAGGCCTGTCCCGTTCTCTGACATAGCCCCAATGTGTCAGCAATGCGCGGCATGCAGAAGGAACCAATGAGCATGTGGTAGCAAAATTACTGGGGCCTTTCAAAGAGGACCCGGTAAGAGAGTCACTGGGTCCACTTCCATATCTGCTTCCCACACAGCTATATGCCTGCATGGATTCTCAGCAACAGCAGAGATGCACAGCCAGTATCTGCTGCATGAATAAAGGAGGATGAGTGAGGGCAGCGCAGGGTACTGCCAGTGTGCACGTCCAGAAGTCCAAAGGCCCAGAGGCTGAGCCCACACTAAGCTCCACCCATGACCAGAGCAGGAAGAGCAAAACACTCCCAAATTCAGATGCTCTCCGTGCACTGAGCCTATGTGTACTAGCAAGAAGGAACATGGTATTCACCACCATTTCAAAAGTGCTAACAACTTATAAAATCGACACCAAACCAAGAGAGGGTTGAAGATGGAACACACAGCCCAAACCAATAACAAAATCTTGTACTGGCAACAGCAGAACCAAACAGAACTTCTGCACGCACTTCAAGTCCTGCCACTCTCCAGCTCGGGGTGGAGGCTGTGGAAATCCTCACAGTACAAGGTGGGTGGGTGGGTGGCCTGAATATAACAGCAGGATAAGGATGGGGATACTGGCTTTAGATCTAGGAACATGGTAGGGAGGAAGGAAATGGACAGCAGCATGCACAGCTGAAGCTCTGGGCACTGCAAAGGCCCAGAAGCAAGGACACCCCAGCAGCAACCAGCACACCAAGCACGGAATATGGGTTCCTCTCTACCACTTCCCACCAAGAGAACTGAGGCTCCTGGAAGACAGGACCAGTTCCAGGGGGGAGAGAGAAAAGTTCAAGACTCTCAGACTCCTAGAGCACCGGGGGCCTCATCGCACACTCGTCCACCGTCATATCTCCAGCCCTGAGATTTCCCCACCAGCTGAGTAGAAGCTTTTTGTCTGTCTCCAGCTTCAGGTGACTACACCAGGCTGTCACAAACACACCCTGGGTGCTGTGCAGATGCACATCCGAGGTCACCAAGGAACCACTACTGAGACAGCTTCACAGGGTTGCCCTGCACAAGTTCCCATCTTCAATCCACTATCAACGTTTAAAAGTAGGAGAGTTTAGGGGCACCCGGTGGCTCAGCTGGTTGAGAGTCTGGCTCTTGGTTTCGGTTCAGGTCATGATCTCCGTGTCCAGAAACTGAGCCCCGGGGTCAGGAAATACAGGTGGGCCAGCTCCGCACTCAACAGAGTCTGCTCCCCCTCTCCCTTTGCCCCTCCCCCGGTTCACGCATTCTCTCTCTCTCTCTCTCTCTCTCTCTGAAATAAATAAATCTTAAAAGAAAAAAATTTAAAGTAGGAGAGTTTACAAAGAACCTGCATTACAGAGTGTGGAGAAATGAGAAGCTGTGGCAACACTGGCAGAGCCCAAGGATGGGCTCTTGGACTCTCCATGGAGCTGATCCCTTGACACCCCTGCACATGGACCTGAGAAAACCCTCTCCTGCCCTGGCCTGCCTCTTCTGCCCCCATCATCTGCCTGCCCTCTATCAGAAGCACCTGACTTGACCCCGTCCCTCCCAGGGTCTGGTCTTGGCCACACAGCTCAGCAAGGTGGGCAGGGGGCCACGGCATCTAACCACAGCACCCCCCTGACCTCCCACAGCCAATCCAGGGCCAGGCCCATAGTGCTCAGGCCTTGCCCATCTCCCATCCCATCACGGCTGCATCCCAACCACCTCCAGCCTGCACCCACTCTCAAACAGTTCTATGGGGTCCCAAGACCCTTCCAGGGGTCCAAGAGGTCAACGTTATCTTCATTACTAGGACCCCACTTGCCTGTTTCATTGTGCTTACTTGGGCACCTTAGCAGGAGTCAAGATGATGGCACCAAATTAAACTTCTAAATGACTGAACTCTTCCATGTTATGTACTCGGGGAGGTAAAGCCAACTTCACCTGAGGATGCCCTTGGTGAAACAGTGAGATTAACGACCTCCCCATCAGCCTTCTCATGAAGGCAGAGGAAGAAAGGTAAGCAAGCAGCAATCCAGGGCTGCTGGCCGCTCAGGAAAGGCCCAGGGCAAGAACTGGGCTGTGTCAGTCACTGGACATCTGCATTTGGAAAAACTGGCAAGGTCTATGGCTACACGGACTGGGCATCTGCCAAACATTTTCTCAAACACAGTGAGCCTGTGACCTCAAAGAAAACCAACGGTATGTGTTTCCAATGGCTTCTGAGTGGAAATGAGAAATTTGGTAAATGTGTGTCTGCCTCCATGAGCTTGACAGCTGCTGCCCAAAACTTAAAGACTTCTGATGACAGAGGAAATGTTATTAAGAGAAAACGATTTTTTGATATTGGATAATGAAATGTGTCAACATCTGGAAGATCTCCATAACTTAGTGAGCCAGTGTTCCCCAAATGAGCAGTACCTACTCTTTAAAACCACACATGGGTGGAAGGTGCGCTAAGATGCAAGGCGGACCGTGGGCTTAACCCTCACAGGGAAGGAGGGCCATGGATGCGGCTTTGCCCTGTCAGGTTCTGGCATACTGTAACAGGCAAAACATTCGGAATTATCTAAAAGGCTCAAAATACACACGGTCTTTGTGAGGCCAGATTTTCTTCATATATTGCAACCAAACAACACATCCCCTCAGTCAGAAGCCAGACATGAAAAAGATATACCAACCTGTAAAGCAATGCCACTCTTCTGAGGTTGTTGTTTTAGAAAATAGTTAATTTCCATAGAAATTACTTACCTTAACATGTAAACAACATGTTACATGCTTACTTTTGCTATTTTTTAAGTAAATTTTTTTTTAAGTTTCAGTTCTAATTTCTTTTTTGGTAAATACCAGTAGATAGAACCCACATAAACAAGAGCCCCCTGGGGTCCTAAATAGCTTTTAAGAGTGTCACTTGGCCTTGAACCCAATGTCCCACGCCAAGGACACCAAGCCTCCCATATCAGAGGCCTGCGAAATAAAAAAAAACACCTCCAGACCCCTGGGCTCTCACTATGCCGAGATGTGCCCAGGGCCAGCACAGCTGAGCAGGCCTTCCTGCTCACGAATGCCCCTACAAACCACCTGTCTCCTGTCCCCACAGTCAGCCACATATCCCTGCCATTAAATTAAGTTTCATGACTTCTTCTCTCAAAAAACTCTGTTTTAAGATCATTATGTAACACACTTTGAAATAATGTCAGAATTATCCACTATTTTGCTCTGGATCTATCTGATTGCATTCAGGAATCTTCTGACAAGCATTGACCAACATGCCAGGCTGTGGACAAGCATAAAAGCCAAGGACAAAACATCAATACCTCTACCTGTCTATACCTCTTACTTTTAAAATCCAAGCATCCTCCTTGCTCATGACTCTAAGTGACCACTGATGATGGCACAGGACAGGGAAGGAAGAAAAGGGGAGCATGGAGGAAGAGGAGAAGACCCGCAGGGGTGGGCTCTCGCCCTGCACCCTCTTCTACTCCCCGTTACTGGCCTCACCAAGGCTGCCTGGGGACCTGCAGTGAAACTGGAGCTAGGGCCTGGGCCTCAGAACTGCTAATGCTAACAGCTCCTTCACTTGCCTATCCAGGCTCACATTATAATAAATTCCCAATTAGAGCAGTGCTGTGACGACGGTCAGAGGCCAAAGCGCCCCAGTGGGCAGGGAAGGTGCTGTGCAAAGTCTATCCAGTACACGATCAAATGGGTTATAAACAACAGCAACACAGCAGACCTTCCTGGAAAGGCAGAACAAGATAACGGAGTCCACCTGGCATGCACTTGATTTGGAGTTAGATTTGACCTAGAAAATGATATTCTGCTCTTCTGAATGTCCACCTAATACACTGAAGAACTGATGCAGATGGAGGAAAAGGAAAACTGTCTAGACTACGAAGTTTCTTCCTTAAATGCAAGTTGGTAGATTACAACACACACACAAATCTAGGGGAAAATGTGTCCTAGGGGTGAAGCGGAACCTGACCCCAAGCTGGACTTACTCGGCCAAGCGCACGTCCAGCAACCAGGGCAACTGACGCTGCAAGCCGCCCACGCTACAGGTGTCCGGTTACATTTGAAGTTCAGGTATATGACAAATCGTGTTTTTAGTATAAGCACGTTTACCTGAACTTCAAATGTACCTGGGCATCCTGTATTTTTTTCTTTGCTGAATTTAGCAACCCTGCACCGAGTCCATGAAAGTCAGCAAAAGACGGAAGGAGTCTAGGTTTCTGTAATTCCGAAGTGGCAATGTTGAAATTTTTCTTTTTACTTTTTATTTTTTTTTGAGAGAGAGAGCATGAGCAGTGGGAGGTGGGGGGGCAGAGGGAGAGGGAGAGAATCTTAAAGGCAGGCTCCACAGTCAGCACACAGCCCAGCGCAGGGCTCAATCTCACAACCCTGAGATCATGACCTGAGCCAAAATCAAGAGTCGGGACACAAACAACTGAGTCACCCAGGGACCCCATTTTTTAAAGTATTTTTATTTTTATTTATTTCGCTGACATTTTTAAAAGGCAGTGTTCTCTGCCCTTTGAAATTCTATTCCTAAGAATAAAAAGAATTATTAACAAAACAATTTCTTCACAAAAAACAGAACACAGAAGAAAATAAATACAGAGAAAAAACCCAAAGACATTACAAAGTCTTATTCCAGGGCCTTCAGATACCCTCACCAATTTAACCCCACTCTGACACTTTATCAAATGCCCGCAGCAAACATCTTTGACATTGGCCACAGCAACTTTTTTCATGACACATCTCCAAAGGCAAGAGAAACAAAAGAAAAAATGAACTTGTGGGACTTCATCAAGATAAAAAGCTTCTGCACAGCCAAGGAAACAGTCAAAAAAGCTAAGAGGCAGCCCACGGAATGGGAGAAGATATTTGCAAATGACACTACAGATAAAAGATTAGTCTCCAAGATCTACAAAGAACTTCTCAAACTCAATACACAGGAAACAATCAAATCAAAAAATGGGCAGAAGATGAGAACAGACACTTTTCCAATGAAGACATACAAATGGCTAAAAGACACATGAAAAAATGTTCAAAATCATTA
This sequence comes from Ailuropoda melanoleuca, assembly GCF_002007445.2. Lineage (NCBI taxonomy): Eukaryota > Metazoa > Chordata > Mammalia > Carnivora > Ursidae > Ailuropoda > Ailuropoda melanoleuca. The sequence continues at coordinate 60,451,202 of NC_048224.1, read as the reverse complement.
GCCATCAGGGAAATTCAAATCAAAACCACATTGAGATACCACATTACGGCAGTTAGAATGGCAAAAATTGACAAGGTAGGAAACAACAATTGTTGGAGAGGATGTGGAGAAAGGGGGATCCCCCCTACGCTGTTGGTGGGAATGCAAGTTGGTACAGCCACTGTGAAAAACAGTGTGGAGGTCCCTTAAAATGAGCTGCCCTATGATCCAAAAATTGCACTACTGGGTATTTACCCCCAAAGATATAGACGTAGTGAAGAGAAGGGCCATATGCACCCCAATGTTCATAGCAGCATTGTACACAACAGCTAAATCGTGGAAGGAGCCGAGATGCCCTTCAAGAGATGACTGGATTAAGAAGATGCGGTCCATATATACAATGGAATATTACTCAGCATCAAAAAGAATGATTTCTCAACATTTGCAGCAACATGGACGGGACTGGAGGAGATAATGCTAACCGACATAAGTCAAGCAGAGAAAGACAATTTTCATATGGTTTCACTCATTTATGGACCATAAGAAGTAGGAAGATCGGTAGGAGAAGAAAGGGGAGAAGTAAGGGGGTGGTAAACAGAAGGGGGAATGAACCATGAGAGACTATGGACTCTGGGAAACAAACTGAGGGCTTTCTGGGAAACAAACTGAGGGCTTCGGGGGGGGCGGGGGGGGAATGGGATAGGCCGGTGATGGGTATTAAAGAGGGCATGTATTGCATGGTGCACTGGGTGTTATACGCAAGTAATGAATCATGGAACTTTACATCAAAAACTAGGGATGTACTGTATGGTGACTAACATAATAAAAAATTATTATATATATATAAAAAATTGCCCGCAGCAGCATGGCCCCTGTGCCTTGGCCTGGACCCTGCCCACCTCGAGCATACAAGATGGGCCCAGGGTGATCTGCACAGGGGCACAGCTGTGACCTGTGCCACCAACACTCATCTACCTTACATCCTGAACAGCACATCTCACGCAGCCGAGACCCCTCTACGCCACAAAAAACAAGCAGCAGCTAAAGTACAGTCAGGCAACCAACCAATTCTAACTACACTTAGTTTTTTTGTTTTTTAAGTCAGCAGGAACAAGGGGACTGTGGGAAGGGGAAATGCCAAAATGGAAAGACCGTGAAAGTAGTGTCCACTCTTTAGGTGAACACTGGCATGTGGCTGCGTCGATTCTAGTTACGTCACAGACTCTTTCTAACAACACAGGACAGAAAACGGCCCTGGCATTTTTACCCGACACGGGCATATGTGTGGACGTAATCTAGGTTCCAGCTAGGTTTTCTTGATGACTAAAAGAAAACAATCTTTTCCAAGTTTGTACAGCACCATCACTGTATGCAGTATGTCCCTCCCTTTAAATGTAACCATAGGGGCGCCTGGGTGGCTCAGTCGGTGAAGTGTCTGCCTTCAGCTCAGGTCATGATCCCGGGGTCCTGGGACTAAGCCCCACATCGGGCTCGGTGCTCAGCGGGGAGCCTGCTTCTCCTTCTCCCTCTGGCTCTCCCCCGCCAACCCTCCCCCTGTTGCTGGTGCCCTCTCTCAAATAAATAAAATCTTTTTAAAAAATTATTTTAATGTAATCATAAAATACACCTGTACCAATCATTTACAACTTAAATAACACAATCTGCAGGTAAAATAAAGGCAACCCCTCTGTGCCATGTTAAATTGGATGCATTTTCTTCTCAGGACAGAGAAGGACCTCTGCTCTGTCACTCAGAAAGGCACTGCTTTTCGTCCACAGGAGGTGTTTCTCTATGTCAGAGGACATGAAATGACTGCATCAAATGTAATTCACCATAATACAGTTAATTTCAATTTTACCATATTTGATTTCAGTTACTTTTTTAAAAACATAGTTTCTGCTACTCCTACGGTAAGATTTTGTGTAGAACGTTCGTTACCACGACACGTAATGTGAACCTGACTGTGCGCCGCCCGTGAGCCCCCTCACGGGTACCCGAGAGGCCCAGCGCCTTCCCACACAGGTGAAGAGCCTCTGGCACGAGCTCAGGAGCACGCCCAAGGCTGTGCAGCACACCCTGCACACGAGGTTCCAAACCCAGTTTCCTGGGGCTCAGCATCCCAGGTGCCTGCCCCATCAGTTTCTACCACACAACTGATTTTTTTCTTTTTTAAAAATAAACAATGGCTGGTGGGGAAAGATCACAGAAAATTCTGACATTACTCCTTAGAAGATTCCTAAAATTCAAAGACAAATAACGGCTGGATAAATTTTTGGATAATCTGTATTAAAATTATTCAAAGACAAGCCCATAAGACCAAATAATGTTATCAATTTAAACTCTAAAGACATGGCAGAGAGACCCAAGCCACACTGTATCAGCTCTACACGGGGAAAGCCTCCACTGCTCCATGGCAGCCTGTGAACCCTGGAGGTCTGGACGAGGGCCAAGCCCCCAGCACCAGCCAGGCTTGGCCCACCTCATCCATGGCCAGTTACCTCTTAACAGGTCAGACGAATAGTGTCCACAATCATAGGGACAAGCCAGGGGCCACAGTAATGATAATTCTAGGCGAAACCCGCCTAAGTGGCCATCATTTCCCTACCACGTCCCTGCATGGCCAGCGGGATGCAGGGGCTAACCCTGGACAGTGGAAGCTTGGCAGGCACCCTCCCCCCTGGACCAGGACCACTTACTCAAGTGGACCCACAAGAAGCACAGAGCAGTCTGAAAGGAAAACTTAGGAGGGAGAAAAGAGAACCATCTATCTCAGGGCTCTTTGGCTCACGTTTCCAGAAAGCTCTGTTCTCTCAGGGGGCCTGAATTACTAAAGCCCAATTGTTAATCTGGCTTTCTTCACAAAGATGCAACTGTGCAAACTACTCTGGAGATGAATGTCTTCTCACAAATTGACTTTAACTCACCCCACGCAATACAAATGATCTGAAGGAAAGCCTTTAATTCTCAACAGTAAGGGTCTAACCACAAAAAGTACCCTTATTTATGAGAGTAAAGGTGAAACCCTTAAACTCAACAATAATTTAAAACTGCTTCCAAATACTCTAACCTTTAAAGTGGTGTGGGGGTCCACCGGACAGTCCCACAGGTGATGAGGACAGGCCAGCCCCAAGGATGGCGCACATGGGCCAGGCCAGAGGGAGGAGCAGATGTGCACAAACGCTTCACGACAGTCGGTTCCGTAACACAGAGGTCACCCATACGAATACGAAAGCCAATGTCGAAACAATCTGGTACAAAGATCTCAGACCCTGCTGTGTGTACGTGGAGCCAACGCTGTGGTCTGATCTGGGGCCTGACGGCTGCTCTCCTGGCCCTAGTGGCACGAGCATTTCCAAGGCCCCTCCCACTGAGAACCGCAGCCTTCTCACAGATAAGCTCCCTCCCTCCTCAAGGCTCAAGCCACTGTGCATCCATGCATCCATGTTACTCAGAACTCCTATTTCAAGCACAAATGTTGAGAAGGTTAACTCTTTTACTGCTACCACATGTGCACATGAAGTTTGAAAGGAGTCAAAGCCATTTCAGAAAGAATCGGAGAGATGCTGACGAGCAAGGCTGCCAGCGGTGGAGCCAGGTGAAAGAGCTGCCCGCACTGTGCGGGGAGGAGGGATAAAGCCTACATCCTCCCATGCAACTGCCACCTCCTCAATGCAGCCTCAAAGCACCCTACCCTGGTGCTGGGGGGTGGGGGGTGCCAGCTTTCACACAGTATCTACCAGAGCTGTGAAGATACCCAACAATGGCAAAATACTAAGAAAAAGGAGGGGCGCCTGGGTGGCGCAGTCATTAAGCGTCTGCCTTCGGCTCAGGGTGTGATCCCAACGTTCTGGGATCGAGCCCCACGTCAGACTCCTCTGCCAGGAGCCTGCTTCTTCCTCTGTCAAATAAATAAATAAAATTCTTTAAAAAAAATACTAAGAAAAAGGAAGGAAAAAAACCTCTGTAAACACGTATCGTCAGAGTAAGTTCATGCTTGCTGGACTGATCTTCGTGATTCCACAGGTGGCCTCGCTCTTCCATTTCACAACCAGGAGACTGTGGAAAGAAGGGCAACAACAGAGAGCACACCGCTCAAGGGCTTTCTGACTCCACCACTGGAGGCCATCTGAACATCCAACATGCAGGGCAGATGAAGAGGGCCTTCTCTCCCTAAGGGTGGACATGTAGTTCCAGCCACAGCCAAAGAAACGCCAATTCCAACCTGCCATCTGCTTGTCTCTGCTTTAGATCTCTGCCCAAGATCTGGACCAGAGACCACATCTTCTCAAGAACTGCATTAGCGCCAGTAAAACACTGTCAACACCAAATGGGTTCCCAAAGATGGGATGATTCTTCTGTTCAGAAAACTTGTGAGATGTAGAGCGCTATCTGCCCACCCCCTAATTTTCAACTGGTTTCCACATACCAATTTCACTAGCTAATTATCAAAAGGGTGGGAAAAAAAAGAATGAATCCTTTCAATATCTGATAGATTTCCTTGTCCCTCTTTTGTCTTTTTGTTTTTTCCCTTTGGCAGCAAAAGGAGTTAGCTCCTAAATTTGGAAAATACAATTACTATCCAAAGTAGCCCCAGAAATTACATTTAAGGGACTATGAAATATCAGAACAGATTCCCTTTCCATCTGCTGCTTAACCCTTAACTGGCCTCTCTGCAAAGGAGAAAACCAAAGGTGCTACGTGCTTCCATTCCCTTGATCTAGAACTCTCTTGGCTACTGTGGTTTTCCAGATAGCCAAACTGACTGCACACCATGCTACACACCTCTCTAACGGGTGACGCTGACATTCCTCCATGAGAGGTGGGCTGTGCTCCCTCGCCTTCAACGAGATGGGCCTTTGTGACAGCCTGGAGCTGAGACCGTGGCTAAAGTGAGCTGCATGGTGTCTAAGGCCAGGTCACCACACACGCCATGAGGAGCCCAACCTGTGGCCACCTGTGGACATTCCAGCCAGCAACCCACATATCCAGCACCGACAGCCAGAAGTGCATGCGAACAAGCCTTCAGATGACACACCACCCCCAGTGTTCAAGTCTTCCAACTGGGGCCCCAGCCTCATGGACCAGAAAAAAGCCTTCCCACCACTGCCCTGTCTGAACTGCTGGACTCACGAGGGATAACAAGTGATCACTGTTTTTGTTTTGAGGCACTACATTTCAGGGTAGCGTCCTAAGCAGCAACAGATAATTCCAACAGTGCCCTTCTCCTCTGTGTCCCTTCCAGAGTCACAGCAAACACAGCGCTGGGCCTGGGCTCCACAGCAGAGGTTGGCCCCTGCGGAACTCGTTTCCAGAGAAGACGCAGTACACTGCGAAATGGAGCGGGTGCTGTGGACACCGTGGGTAACGCATGGACCTCTCCCCTCTGAACCCCAGATCCACAGCCCCCAGCACCCTAGGCTTCCAGGAGTTAAAGCATGCTATCTGGATCCTTTCAGGTCTGTGGAGGACGACAACAACAAAACCAGCCACGACCAGAACAGGCTCCTGAGATGTAACTGGCCAAGTGCTGGGTTAGAGCAGGGATCTGTTCTGAAGGCATAAACCAGGGAATGGGGGTCACGCAATGTCTACTTCAGTCTGACTTCCCACGCGGCGAAGACATTTACACATACTTCTTACCACAGATAAAGATGCTGATTTTCTAGTTTATACATCAGTCTCTTATGAATTCGGATAGTGCGATCACCACAATTTGGTTTACTTACAAAATCAAGTTTCCAGACCTGCAAAGGTGACACCTGCCTTCCATGGGGACCTTCTGCCTGATTACCACTGACAGCTCCCACCCTACACAGCAGTGCAGGGGTTCTCTACATGGCTAAGCAGCTGACTGGTGGTGGGTCTGGGTGGGCACCCAACTCAACATGACACTGTGGAGACTCGCAAACTGTGAGACTGGAAAACACCTACTTCATCTTCCCTAATTTAACTTGTTGTAAATTAAGTGAAAATTCATGGAGTCCACTAGAAATCGGGATGCTTCACTGGCAGAAGGGCCAGAGTGGAGACAACGGGACCACAAAGACGCAGCAGTCAGCTGTGCACCTCACACAGGCCCAGGTGCATGCAGGCCTGTCCACAAGTGATGCCAGCCTCTAGCGCAGTGACTCAGCACACTGAGCGTCACCCTATAAAACCAGAGGAATTCAGTTCCACTCCAAAGATCTAGCTCTTACTTCTCAGTTTCAACCAAACTTCTCGTAATATAAAACCATCGTGAGGGTAATTACTCAACATGATATCGTTTCTTAAACCTTAGGTTATCAAAGATAAAAAAGTAGGGGCACGTGGGTGGCTCAGTCGTTAAGCATCTGCCTTCGGCTCAGGTCATGATCCCAGAGTCCTGGGATCGAGCCCCTGTCGGGCTCCCTGCTCAGCAGGGAGCCTGCTTCTCCCTCTCCCATTTCCCCTGCTTGTGTTCCCTCTCTCGCTGTCTCTCTCTGTCAAATAAATAAAGAAAAAAAAAAAAAAAGATAAAAAGCAAAATGGGCAACACAGCTCATAAGTACATTTGCCCTAAAAAATTCAGTAACAGAAATCCACAATGTGGGACATTCTGCAAGACCACTGACGTTGTTTCCTCATGGGGGGCACAAGGGGCTGTTCCAGATATCACACATAACAACCAAATGCAAAGTGTGGATTCTGTTAGGATCTTGATTTGAACAAACCAACTATAAAATGACATTTTGACATAACTGGAAGGAAATTATTTTAAAATAGATGATACCAAGCAATTACTTCAAATTTTGTTATGTGTGAAAAGAATTTCGTTGTTATGGAAAAGATGTCTGCATTTTTTTAAAGTGGGCTCCACGCCCAGTGTGGAGCCCAATGTGGAGCCTGAACTCACGACCCTGAGATCAAGACCTGAGCTGAGATCAAGAGTTGGACGATAAAGTGACTGAGCCACCCAGGCGCTCCAGATGTCTGCATTTTTAAAGATACATACTCAAGAGTTGAGAGGTAAAAATTTCATGACACCTATGGTATGCTTTAAGATACCTGAAACAACACAAAAAGGAAAAGGCAGAGAAGGAAGGAAAGGAGACAGGAACCATATGGCAAAATCTTGACAATGATTACGGAATTGTAAGTTGTCCACTTTGCGTATGATGGAAATTTAAATTCTTCATAAAATCCTAATAAAAAACTAGTTCTAAAATACAGATAAGGGGCGCCTGGGTGGCATAGCGGTTAAGTGTCTGCCTTCGGCTCAGGGCGTGATCCCCGCGTTCTGGGATCGAGCCCCATATCAGGCTCCTCCGCTAGAAGCCTGCTTCTTCCTCTCCCACTCCCCTTGCTTGTGTTCCCTCTCTCGCTGGCTGTCTCTATCTCTGTCAAATAAATAAATAAAATCTTAAAAAAAAATTTTTTTAAATAAAAAATAAAATAAAATACAGATAAAATCTGTGTCAAAAAGGAAAAAGATAAAATCTGTGCACCCCGACATCCCTGCACAGCCCACCACGAGCCCTGCGGTTCTAGCCACACACCCCATAGCAGGACTGGCACCGTCACACCATTCAAGCTGCCTTGCTCCCCTCTTGACAAAAATGGACACAACTACACAAAACCCAGCTCAAGAGAGCTGAGGAGGCTGCAGAATGCTTAAAATGGCAGCCAACACATGATAGCTATTATCACTGTTCAACGCATTTAGTACAGAAGTCACAAAGAAATGTCTAACATCTGCCATGTGCCAGACATGTACTTGTCACTCAGCCCCCAAATTCAACTGTTGAAACAGCCCCCAACCGTAGCGGGCTCCACACACCCTACTCGCCCCAGTGACCACAGTCACCTGACTCTGCCACTGCTCTCTCCTCTCCACTCATGCCCTAATTTCCCTTTTCCAGATCCCATTACTGTCACTGCTTAAACGCTCTGCAGGACCTGTCCCCAAAGGAGTGGCTCTAGCCCCACGACTTGGACCACTCCTCTCGGGCTGCCACACCCAAACCAACTCTCCTGCTTCAGACTTCTTTTAAGGCCCCCCACGAGTCTACAATACCACACACTCTTTTGAAAGAGGCCCCGGCCCCACCTGCGCATGCCCACAACCTCCCTCAACACCACCTTTGAGGCTAGCCCCATCCCAAGTGCTCACAGGCCTCGCTTCACTGGAGCCCAAGATCACTCACAGCTGACACACACGGCAGGGGCACCCTCCAGGTGACTGTACAAGGTCATCTGATCCTTCCCCGATGCAAAACACACCTCTAAAAGAATGTTTACTCATTTCTTAATGTTATAAGAAGTCCCTTCTAAAGTAAAAAGAAATTGCTTACAAAGAACCGTATGACAAAAGGCCATTAGAAATACCCAAAGGTACATATAAATGCACTTTATGAATGCCAATAAAGCGGTCCTTCCCCTGACAATATTCTGGCAACTCGAGCAGTATCAGCCTACTGTTTCCTAGTCTCACTTTATGCCTTTTCCACAGTCTTCCACAGTCCAGTCAACCTTCTCATTAGTTCTGCCCATTTTGTACTTCAACTGAATCAGCAATTTCCTGTGGATTTTTAGTAAACTGTGCTTCATTTATATTTCAGGAAACAATAACATTTTAAAAGCTCCTGTAAGGGAACAAAATGACCAGAGCCAAGAAGGCACAGAGCCATGATTCCTGGCTGGAGAGGACAAGGGTGGGGGATGGCACCCACTCGACACCTACCAGGATGGCCATGGTCGAAAAGATGAACCAAAGCAAGTGTCGGCAACAATGTGGAGAAGCTGCTGGGAATGCAGAATGGTGTGGCTACTATGGAAAACAGTCTGGTGGTTCCTCAAAAAGTTAGTTATCACATGACTAAGCAATTCTATTCCAGGGTATATACTCCAGAAACTGAAAACAAACACTCTAAGTTGTACACAAATATTCATAGCGGCAATCTTCAAAACAATCAAAGGAGGGCTGTGTGGATGGCTCAGGCAGTTAGGCGGCCGATTCTTGACCTCAGCTCAGGTCTTGATCTCAGGGTCACGTGTTCAGGCCCTGCACTGGAGCCTACTTTAAAAAAAAAAAAAGTCAAGGGGCGCCTGGGTGGCACAGCGGTTGGGCGTCTGCCTTCGGCTCAGGGCGTGATCCCGGCGTTATGGTCGAGCCCCACATCAGGCTCCTCTGCTATGAGCCTGCTTCTTCCTCTCCCACTCCCCCTGCTTGTGTTCTCTCACTGGCTGTCTCTGTCTCTGTTGAATAAATAAATAAAAAATCTTTAAAAAAAAAAAAAAGTCAAAAGATGGAAAAAACTCACGTGTTCATCAGCAGATGAATAAACAAAATGTGGTCTGTGCATGCAATGGAATACTACTCAGCCAGAAAAAGGAAATGGAAGTTCTGGCCCAGGCTACGACATGGATGACCCCTGAGAACACTATGCTGTGAGTGAGATGCCACACACAGAATGACAAATAATTCTACTTCCATGAAATATCTAGTTTAGGCAAATTCATAGAGACAAAAAACAGAAAGGGGAGTTATTACTTAATGGGTACATAGTCTCTACTTGGGGTAATGAGAATGTTTTATAAAGACAGAGATGATGGTCGTGTAACACTGTAAACATACTTAGTGCCATCAAAAAATAGGCTTAAAAATGGCTGAAATGATGGGCTCAGACGTTAAGCGTCTGCCTTCGGCTCAAATCATAATCCCAGACCATAATCCCAGTCCCGGATCGGGATCGAGTCCCACATCGGGCTGCCTGCTCAGCAGGGAGCCTGCTTCTCCCTCTGCCTGCCCCTCCTCCCGCTTGTGCTCTCTCTCTCTCTGACAGATAAATAAAATCTTTTTTTTTTTTAAAGATTTTATTTTTTTTTTATTTATTCGACAGAGATAGAGACAGCCAGGGAGAGAGGGAACACAAACGGGGAGTGAGAGAGGAAGAGGCAGGCTCACAGCAGAGGAGCCTGATGTGGGGGCTCGATCCCACAACGCCGGGATCACGCCCTGAGCCGAAGGCAGACGCCTAACCGCTGTGCCACCCAGGCGCCCCAATAAAATCTTTTTTTAAAAAATGAAGCAAATGAAACATCTACAGAAGACTACTACACATTTTCAGTGGGCTCAAATCTCTGGAGAACTCCACAGAGAGCTCCAGAACTTTATACATCAACTCATCATCGAAGCTGTGGGAACAGAGTGTGAAAGAGGTTACACAGGGGCAGGGAGGACAGATCCTGCCTGAACAGGATTAGATTTTCAAAAGGAAAATTTATATATCATTGCATGGTTTTGCATTTTTAAGTAAAGGAAATGAATTAGGAAAAATTAAAAAGTAAAAACTGCCCATAAGGCAACTTCTTTAACCTCTATGTATAGCCTTCCACACACTTTTTTGTGCAAATATGCTCACAAAGGTACAACTGACACAGACTATATCACTGGGATGCCACACACACCCCGGGGAAACCATCTTGCCCTCAACTACCGTGAGCAAATGAATGTACGCCATCACACTCAAGGCTGCAGCAGTGGGCCCGCGCCGGGCGCTGTGCACTCGCCCCCGACACAGGACCCGACTGACAGACACGCAGGGCATCCACAACATCTCAGCATCAAAAACAGCCTTGAAGTGAACGTCTTCACTTAACATACTCCTTTGCACGTAGTTCTCGGTCAATCTCTCTAGGAATCCTGCAAAATAAGGCACAGCGCTAGAAATTAAAGCTATGCTTTCCCTTATGCAAATGATGTGCGTATGTCTCAGGGGTCCTGAAAGGAGGTGTTTTTCTCCTTAAAACTGAACTAGTTTAAAAACATCTTGGAAAATAACTCCCTATCTTTCTCATGTTAATCTGTGTTAAATCCAATATTCAGTCTCAACTGTAAGAGAAAGGAACCTTTCCCCTGCCCCACCGCCACTTTACCAGGGGGCAGGAGCCCCAGGCGCAAGGAACAGTCAGTGTGAGGCCAGACCGCATGGCCCTGTCTGTCCCAGACACAGGCAGAACGGGCAGGGCCTACACACCTAGGGAGCCGCCAACAGAGCACGTCAGAGAAGACAGGAGGCACTGAAGTAATCAGAAGCACTTCCTCCCTGCCAACCTCAAGGGCTCACATCACTGAATGTTACTGTTTTTAGACCAAATCAGTAAGTGGCAACTTAGCTGATCCCTCATACGCTAATTCTCACGTGCCTACAAAACCACATGAACCTTCACTGTTCTCCAGGTCAGCTGACTCTCACGCCAACAGCTTAAGGTGACAACACCAAGCACTACACAACTCTGCTTTACATAAACAACCTGTTTTCCGGAAGTCCAAACTTAAACAAGGTACGTCACATTACCAAAAAGACGTCTGTGAGACATTCCATGAGCCACAACACCCCTTCTGCCCCGGAGCTCCACGGACACGCTCGCACACCGCCGTGTTGCGAATGCATCTGCACGTAACAGGAACACCCGCTGTTTCTACAGGGACTGTCTCTTGTCCATAAATACTATTTTAACAACGATTCAAATTAATGCAGTATATTCTATGTCCCTGCTTGTAGCCTACAATAGCACTTTCCTGACCTGACTTTAACAAAGTCCCTGAAATGAGAATGCCTATCAAATTGGTGAGCTCACTAATCCACGTAAGAGGGGTCCCATGAAACAGAAACACAATTCCGGCTTTTATGCTTATCACTATAACCGTATCAAGAGGCAGAACTGGGTGACAGATGAGAAACAGCACAGGAAATCACCGAGAATTCACGGAGGTGAGGCTGGGGAGAGGATCTGCCTTTAGAGTGACTGCTATTTCTTTTCTTTTCTTTTAAGATTTATTTATTTATTTTAGAGAGAAAGAACAGAAGTGGGAGGGGCAGAGAGAGAGGGAAAGAATCTTAAGCAGACTCCATGCTAAGCGCGTTGCCCAAAGCGGGGCCCAATCTCACAACCATGAGGTCACAACCTGAGCCGAAACCAAGAGTTGGACACTTAACCAACTGTGCCACCCAGGCACCCCAGGGTGACTATTATTTCTGTTGGCACCATGAATTAAACTGCCTGGTGCACTGGGCGGGGGGTGGGGCAGTCATTTACGCAGGGCAGCCCTCCTTTGGACTATGATGCCCCCCTCCAGCCATGGGGGTCCGGGGACCTCAGTGGAGCATGCCCCCAGGGGTAGTTCACAGCTGCCTGAGAAAGGAAGGAAGGCCCCACAAGAAAAGCAGGGTTGTCAGCACAAGGAGGCCCTAACCGCCAAGTTCCTGGTTATGTGAGGCAACACATCCCCTTCTTCTGTTGAAGCTCAGTGAAGCTCATTTCTACCACTTGTTCTATCTCTTTCTCCACTGAGCCACATGGAGGCCCCAACGTTTCCCATGCATGCCACCTAGTTTATTAGGGAGCATAGCATGTGACTGGCAAGGCCCCCAAGAGCTAAAACTGGGCAGTGGGAAGATGTCTGCCACCACGGACTGAACTAGAAAAGGAAAAAAACAAATTTCTAAAGAGAGAAAAATATCATGACTCCTTAGACATTATAAATTTCTGATCAAGAACAATAATAAACCATTATTTCCTCACAAAACAAAAAAAGGGTTGGTATTAGGAAGAAAAACCAGTTCACTTGAAATATTTAACTTTTTAAGATTTTAAAGTATTTTATAAATCCCAAACCCAGCCACTACTGTACAGGAAAATGATTTTTTACTGTTTCAACAGTATCCTGCAACATAAAAACAGGGGTTGGCATGAACACACACCAACCCTTGGGCTCATTTTCAAGCCCTGAACTTAGATAAGCAAAATGTCTCACTATCCAAATGCCTTAGTGGTCACAAGAGTCAGCTCTAGTTGGTTAAAATCTTACAGGGAAACACAGAATGAGTGCCTCCAACACAGTGGTTACACGTGCTTTGAGGCTGGGTCTTGAAGGGTGACACAGAGGCTTCCCAGAGACACGGGGGCTACAACCCAGCAAAGGGGAAATACCAGGGTAGTGGACGGTCCTGAATTTCTGGAGAAAAAGTCAACATTTTTGCTGCCACCAATAATGAAGGAATGTAAGCAGAAGTAGTTTGTGCTGATGTTACACCCATAATACACTAAGCCAAACGAGAGTTCCTCAAGAATACCAATTATTCTTAGACCAAAAAAAAAAAAAATTTGTAGGATATGCAATAGGGATACAAAATTTTAGCAAAATCCTGGAGCTTAAGGCTGAGTCAGTTCTCAGGATTCCAGCTGATTCCTGCATACTGAAGTGCTGTTATACATACAGAAAACCAATGAAACCATGGTGTATGGGACAGAATTGCACGTGTCCCTCAGACTGAGGGCTCTCCGGAAAGTGGAAGCGCTAGCTTCTAATTCTCATCTACCATGGCTGCTAAGAAAACCTGATGGACACTAATCTTATAAGGCCAAAATTGTACTAATTAAAAACACTGACATTTTATGCAGAATGTGAATGAGCAATTTCGACCTTTCTTAATGGATTATTCCTTCTGGTACATCAATATATAATTAATAGGTGATCAGCATGATATTTCTAATAGCATAAGCAACAAAAATTTCCACAAGTTAAGACTTCCAAATATCTGATAGGACAATTATATTCATTGGTCATGACATGATTCTGTGAAAGAAAATCTACCATTGCTTGGGGTGCCTGGGTGGCTCAGTCAGTTGGTGTGTCTGCTTTCGGCTCGGGTCATGATCCTGGGGTACTGGGATCAAGCGCCGTGTCGGGCTCCATGCTTGGTGAAGAGCCTGCTTCTCCCTTCCCTCCCTGCTTGTACGCTCTCTCTCACTCTCTCTCTCAAATAAATAAAATCTTAGAAAAGAAAAAGAAAAAGAAAATCTACCATTGCCTATGAAAATTCTTAAAGTTTTCCTTAAATATATGTAAAAGAGACTAGAAACAGTCACATGTAAAAATAAGAACATAATACAGGGTAAGAGCATTTCAAACCAGTAGGAAGAGGGAATGATTAATAAAACAGTCACTCAGACAGCTGGCCAGCCATGGGGAGAAGTCCTCATACACACGAATCAACAGGTGCAATTGTTAGAGACAGAGCAGTGCAGTCACAGGAGCACTAGGGGATACCTGATGGCCCTGAGATGAGGAACCCGATTCTAAGCCTAACTTCGAGACCAGGAATCACAGAAGGAAAGCTTTACAGATTTAACTACCAAAATATTTTAAACACTTCCGTGGCGAAGTAAACTCTGAAAGACTGAAACAATGTATGAAATACCTTTAAGGTTACTCTTCACCCGGAAGGGGAGAGAAGTAGTAACTCCAAGTCAGTTTTAGAGAAAAAGACAACCCACAAAACAACAGGCAAGAGCCTGAGACAAGAGCCTGAGGCACTCCCCCACAGCCACCAGACACACAACAGCGGGACTACAAAGAAAACAAGCATGCTGTAGGTGTTCTAAGAAAACACAGAGCAGACACAGAGGCAATGCTCTGTAACAAAGTAGGAAATGAGCCCAGCAACATGTAAAAATAATAACATATCCAAAGACCATGTGAGAACTACCCCAGGAATGCAAGGTTGGTTTAACACTGGAAAATCTATTAACATAATAAATATTAACAGAATATCGAACAGGGGTGCTTGGGTGACTCAGATGGCTAAGCGCCCAACTCTTGATTTCAGCTCAGGTCATGATCTCAGGGTTATGAGATCAAGCCCGGTGTTGTGCTCCACACTGGGCATGGAGTCTGCTCAAGATTCTCTCTCTCGGGGGCGCCAGGGTGGCACAGCGGTTGAGCGTCTGCCTTCGGCTCAGGGCGTGATCCCGACGTTATGGGATCGAGCCCCACGTCAGGCTCCTCTGCTAAGCCTGCTTCTTCCTCTCCCACTCCTCCTGCTTGTGTTCCCTCTCTCGCTGGCTGTCTCTATCTCTGTCAAATAAATAAATAAAATCTTTAAAAAAAAAAAAAAAAAGATTCTCTCTCTCGGGGGCGCCTGGGGTGGCACAGCGGTTAAGCATCTGCCTTCGGCTCAGGGTGTGATCCCGGCGTTATGGGATCGAGCCCCACATCAGGCTTCTCCACTATAAGCCTGCTTCTTCCTTTCCCACACCCCCTGCTTGTGTTCCCTCTCTCGCTGGCTGTCTCTATCTCTGTCGAATATTCAAATAAAATCTTTAAAAAAAAAAAAACTCAGTTCACTAATGTCACTCTATTTAAAAAAAAAAAGATTCTCTCTCTCCCTCTTCCCCCACCTCATGCACATAGATGCTCTCTATAAAAAAATAAAAAGAGGGGCGCCTGGGTAGCGCAGTCGTTAAGCGTCTGCCTTTGGCTCAGGGTGTGATCCCGGCGTTCCAGGATCGAGTCCCACATTGGGCTCCTCTGCTGGGAGCCTGTTTCTTCCTCTCCCACTCCCCCTGCTGTGTTCCTTCTCTCGCTGGCTGTCTCTCTGTCACACAAATAAATTTAAAAAGTCTTTAAAAAAATAAAAATAAAAAGAATATCGGACAAAACCCACAACGATCAAAAAGAACCAAACCCCACAATGATCATCTCAACAGATGCAGAAAAAGCATTTGACAAAATTCTTTCATGATCTGCAACAATGCATTGGGGCTCTAGTCAATGCAATGTGGGAGGGAGGTAAGAGGGGGTCTAATATAAGTGAGAAAAAGTAAGTGACCCACAATCCTACCACCAATAGTAAATATCTTAGTATATCCCCTACAGGTTTTTTACATAAACAGAATATAAATACACTTGTTTTTAATCTATTTTTTTTTATTGAACCTGATGATAAAGGTCTCTATAACATCATTTGCAAGACATGCAATAGTGTTGTATCACATGGCTGCTGCCAACACTGCTTAGCTATTATGAACACCACTGAAGCTAACCATGCATGCCCCCAACAAAGGAAGGGTTCTCAATCAAGCTGCCCTCTTCACACGGACTGAGGCCGACATCTGGGAGGGTTAGAAATTCTCCCTGCCAGGCCCCCACATCTCTCTGTCACCCATTTCCTCTCACTGTACATCAGAGAGAGGGGACAGAGCAGCTCTAACTGGTTACCACCCATCTCAGCCCCCTGGGGGAGTCAGACCGTCTGCTCTATTCCAGGACAAAAGACTGGTCTGCCCTAGATCACTGGCTTCAGCTGCAGGCTCCTGAGAACAATGGAGTCACCAGAAAGGACCCATAAATTTGCAGGCCCTCCCAGTATTGGCTGTACGCTAAATAAATGTTACCACATATACAAGCTATTTTTTCCTGTAAGTAGTATTACTATATTCACAGTAATTTTGTCATTTTCTATCCTCTCAATACATACTTTTCATAATTACTACCATGACAATAGCCTTAAAATTTTTTTGATGTGAGAAAAAAGTTTTTAATATACTGAGAAAAACTGGCAAACTCTGATACAGACCCCCTGAGGGCAAGCTCTGAAACTCACCAGCCCTCAGCCCCTGGAAGAGCAGCCACCCAGTTTAATTTTGAGTTGCTTCGTATCCAACTTCTCAGCACTGTGAGGCCACGCAGCACAGTGTCAGAGCACTGCCCTGTGGGAGGGCCAACAGTAACTGATCACAACCTCTGGGCATCCTCAGAGCCAGAGCTCAACAGTGGCTCCTGCCCTCCCACCAATTAAAGTGCAGCTTACTGGGGCAGGGTTTATATACCAAGAAAAGGGAGAAGCCTATTTCTTGTTTACAGAGCAGAAGAGTAACTCAAGCAACAATCCTAGCTGAAATACCATGAATATAAAAGTAGCGGGAGACAGAGGTGGGAGACTCTAAACCCCAGGAAGGTCACCAAAGAACGTCACAGTATGAACACATATACAACAGGTACTCAATAAATAAATATCTGCTGGGAAATGAGTCCTTACACTCTCAAGGACATCATTCTACAAAGTGGGACTGTGCTGGCCTGAAAGGAAGATGTGGCCTTTGCGATGCACAGTCCCTGTAAAAATGCTTAGAAAAATCCGCAATGGAGACTGCGTTCTGGCTTATTAGAACACAGGCACCATCTGGTGGTTAAAAGAAGTAAGTGCAGGCTACAGGCAGAAAGCCACGGAAATATACTACTAAATTTCCCTTATAATCAGAATGATTCTTGGAAAAAGACCATATCCCTAATCATACTTGAGATTTAAAAAAAAAAAAAATCTTTCCACAATACTGTTCTGTAACAGGATTGAAACAGCATGAAAAAAACACATTTATAGCTGAATTTCATCCAAAACTCCTATTTTGACAGACTATGGTAAAAAAAGTAAACCAAGAGTTGAATATTTTGAAGCACAGGACACAAAAGTGTAAAGAATTTATCCCCCATCAGAATGTAAGCTCTATAAGAAACAAGAACAGTGTTGGTTTTTTTTTTTTTCTTTTCACTGCTGGACTACTAACCCCTTCAGTTTACAATAAAACAGTAGTTCTCAAACTTTCCAGTCCCAAGACCATGTTATACTCTAGAGAGTACTGAGAACCCCAAAAAGATTTTGTTCCTATTGGTCATGGTTGCTGATATTTACCAGGTTAGAAATCAAAATTGAGAAAATCTTAAAATCACTGTCACTTCCTTTAAAAATAACAATGAACACATTACATGTTAACATAAAGTATTTTTATAAAAAGTAACTAATTTTCAAAAAAGAGAGTGTGTGTGTGTTGTCACTGTTTTACAAGTTTGCAAATCTCTCTCCTGGCTTAAGGGCTGGGTTCTCCCATGTCCTGTATCACGTGGCCATCCTCTGCAAGTGTGCACTCTAGACCCCTGACATCACTATTAGTAGAAGACCACTGACCGTACAGGCCTGGAGGAGCGTGGGGGCGTGCTACCCCATGGTAGGTAGCTACCTCCATGGTGGGTGCTAATGGAGCTTTGCTGGTGGGGGGGACAAGGACAGGTTTGAGCAGCTGGTAAAGGACAAGGGAACAGGGAAGGACCGAGTGCAAACAAGTGCAGGAGGGGTGAGGCCCAGCCCCCTTATTTTATACTGATATCGAGTATATGATGTAACTGTTTGGGGTAGCTTTGTTTTAATAGAGTATTATCTAAACTCAGGGTCATCTTCCCTTCAGGTTTTTACTAAATTTTTTAAAAAATAATGAGCATGAATCACAAGAACTGAATTGCAGATGATGGTTTCTATTAATTTTTTTACTGTAAAACTAATACATGCTCAGTTTTAAAAATTTACTACATTCCAAAAAATGTAACAAAAACCACTGTCAATCCATGGGCGCCTAGGTGGCTCAGTCAGTTAAGAGTCTGCTTTTGGCTCAGGTCATGATCCGGGGTCCTGCGACTGAGCCCCATGTAGGGCTCTGTTTAGTAGGGAGTCTCCTTCTCTCCCTCTCCTTCTGTCCCTCTCCCCCACTCGTGTTCTCTCTCTCAAATAAATAAAATCTTAAAACAAACAAACAAAACCCTACTTTAAAAAAAAAAAAAACCACTGTCAATCCAGCAACTCCTATTAAGTTAACTACTGGTATATTAACGTTTCTTTCTTAAACTTAGTATGAAATTTTTTAAATTGATGTTCCACTGTAAAGTATACAAGTGCCAACAAAGACTATAGACAGGAAACCCTTGGTAATCCATTATTTAAACTCAAGGGTCCCACTGCAGCAAATACACGGTGGATCCTGGAAGAGTTCCTGACTGAGGACTCGGCTACAAACAGCAGCACTGAGTCCACCATCAAGAGTCACAGCAGTGGCTACGGACAAAGCAGAAGCACCGGTGTGGCCTGGCTGCAGTGCACACCACAGCCCAGCCCTGCCCACACCAAGAAACATCAGAGCGCCCTGCCTGTACCGTAGAGAAGCAGCCCTCAGAAGGCAGATGGCAGCAAGTAAGTGGTGGAAGGATAATGCCCCCTCCCTGGGTCCTGGTATGGGAACAGGCAGAAGAGCTACGCCAGCAGCCCCGGGACTGTGCCTGCCCTCCCAGCACATCAGCCATGGGGGCACATGGTCAATAACCAGAGACCAGTCAAAAGGGGCAGGTGCATCTGGAAGGAGGGAGAGGTCACAGGGTGTGAGGTCTCCCTGTGGAAAGAGAGAATGTCCATGAAGGGGTTGTGAGCATGCAGGCTGTTAGCAGATACTGGGCAGTACTCAGAGCCCCAAGACTGGGGAGAGGGAGGCCAGCAGGTGGCCCCACAGGAAGGGCCTGCGGGCCTTGACAGGCGTTCTGTTATACATTTGCAGCGGGGGTTGCCATGTCTGGCTGGCGGACATAAGAGCAGAAGAGGGCGCTTGCACACTATGAACACAGATAAATCTTCGGAGGGGTTTGGTGTAAGAAGAGCAGAGAAATAGGATGGGAGCTGGTGGGGAAGTAGGATAAAGAAAATTATTAATGATCGGGGGTCCGTACGTTTGTATGCTGATAGAAACATAACATTAAGAGAGCAAAAAAGTGAAGGTTGGGGAGGACTGC
This sequence comes from Ailuropoda melanoleuca, assembly GCF_002007445.2. Classification (NCBI taxonomy): domain Eukaryota; kingdom Metazoa; phylum Chordata; class Mammalia; order Carnivora; family Ursidae; genus Ailuropoda; species Ailuropoda melanoleuca. The sequence goes on along the minus strand of NC_048224.1, from coordinate 60,431,812 downwards.
AGGGGACAAAGACGTGCTACAGCAGCAAGCATGAGACACACTGGGCTGAGCCTCAGCAGGCAAGGGGCAGAGTGGGCAAGGGCACACGTGGCGAGGGGGATCCTTTTTTCCTCATGGCCCCAACCCCCACCTTCTCGGTGGAGCACGAAGCAAGGTCCTGGAGGGGAGGGGCATGGTAAAGAGTGTGGCCGGAGAAGACAAGGTGTGAAGGACACAGGAACCTACACCCACCCCCACCCCCCAATCCCGGCATCCCTTGCTTTGGCCCCTCAGCCCACCAGTCTCCCTGGTTCCTGTGAGCCTCTCTCCTTACTCCACTGCCCTGCTCAAACCCTCACTCCAAGAGCAAAGCCTGGGGACCCGTTACCCTGTCGATCCTGGTCTGAGGCTGAGCCCAGCCCACTCAGGACCCCTTAGGCACACCACGCAGGTTCCACCTCAGGGCCGAGGCCCTGGCTTCTCTCTCTTGCCAGAACTCACTCCCTTACCTCCTTTAAGTGTTTGATCAAACAGCACTTTCACATAAGGAACAGCAAAAAAAGAAGATAAACTGAGAGCGCCTGGCTGGCTCTGTTGGTAGAGCATGTGGCCCTTGATCTGGGGGCCGTGCGTTCAAGCCCCACATGGGGTACAAGAGTTTGCTTAAAAAAAAAAAAAAAGATAAACTCAACTTTCATCAAAACTAAAAATGTCTGTGCTTCTTCAAAGGGTACTATCAAGAAAGTAAAAAGTCAAACCACAAAATGGGAAAATACTTCTTCATATCAATATTATGAAAGTTAATACTAGGGCTATTCATAATAGCAAAGAATGGCAATAATCCCAATGTCCATTGGTTGGTGAGCGGACACACAGTGTGGTCTGGTGCACTATGAACAGTGAGTCAACTACGAAAAGGAAGGGGACACAGACACATACAAAACTGGACAGACCTTGAACACAGCAAAAGTGAAAGAAGCCAGTCACAGAAGGTCACATACTACAGGGTTCCACTTATATGAAAAGTCCAGAGTGCACAAGTCTACAGAGACAGAACACAGATGCCTGATTGCCGGGGGTTAGGGGTAGCAGAAAATGGGAGTGACTGCTGACAGTATAAGGCTTCTTTCTGGGATGACGAAAATGTTCTGGATTTTTTGTGCTCTGTTCACTGACAGACCCAAGATTCCACACTAGTCATTCCGGTATATAATAAGTAATGAATATATGATGGATGGACGGGAGGGGGCCAGTTGGTGGGTACTGGGATGGACAGTGCGGGGAGTGAAGGGGTGGGAAAATGAATGGGGCTGAGGGAGAATGTGGATGGGTAGAAAGTGGATGGGGGAGGGGGGGTTCCAGGGAGGGTGGGAAGATGGGGAGAGTGGGAGGGAGGGATATTCCTCTTCTAGAAGGAAAGAGCCTGAAGTCCCATGTTAGCCTCCTAGAGATGGACAGCCAAGCACCCAAAGCCATCTCCCCTGTTGGTACCCCTTCTTCCTTGGTCCTCCTCCTCATGCTTGCCTGCACCCCAATTGGCCCCATTGCTTCCCCAAGGCAGAAAAGAAGGAATGTATTCTTCAGAAGTCTATAAAGTGGCTATGAGCTCTCCTTCACAGCACTGTTTCGCTTTTCTTTTTTAAAGAAAGTCTGTGAAATGGAAATGCGTCAGGAGAAATGGACCTCCAGGAAGTCCTCATGCCATCTGTCACAATTCTAAAGAGTGGTTTATCCCGAAGGTGAGTCAGTTTGGATAGGCTCTTTCCAGATTCTTTGAAGCCCACCGAGCAGCATGCTTCCTACATAAGATGAATTCCTACATGATTTTAGATGTTCAACAACCCAGACCACCGTGATGAACAGCATCGCAGCTCATCCTTCCCCCCAGTAGGTTCTCTAAAGAGAAGACAAAGTGCTTGACTGAATATATTTTTAATTTTAAAAATCCACCCTAACTTTTTACTTCACTTTAACTTTCTCACTCTGGTTATGTTGTTTTCTCTTAATGCCATGCTCCACAGATGATTCATGCTGCCTCAAGGAGATTAAATCTTCTAACGTTAAAAAAAAAAACCCAAAACCTCTAGAATCCTTTCAAAATGAAATGCAAGTGTTGGGGTGCCTGGGTGGTTCAGTCTGTTAAGTGGAGGCCTTCAGCTCAGGTCATGATCTCAGGGTCCTGGGATAGGGCCCCGCGATCCCCGCGTCAGGCTCCCTGCTCAGTGGGAAGTCTGCTTCTCCCTCTCCCTTTGCTGCTCTCCTTGCTTGTGCTCTCTTGCTCACACACTCTCTCTCTCTCTCAAATAAATAATAAAATCTTTAAAAAACAAAACAACACAAAATGAAAACCAGATGTCTTCCTAAGTGAGGTGTCCCCCTGGCCCTGCCTTGCCCCCTGTGCCTAGGCTCCGCGCCCATCTTGGGGCTGCAGTCCTCACCTGCCAATGGTCTTGATTCCACCCTTCCCACAGAGGGACCCTTCACCTAAGGGAGAGGAAAAGGGGGAGGAAGGAGGAGGAGGGGAGGGGAAAGAAAGGGGGGAAGGGAGGAGGGAGGACAAGGGAGGAGAGGTCAGAACCTGCCTCTGCACAGGGTACAACCTCAACATGGCCTAGGCAAACAGTTCCTCTGAAAGCACTTTCCACTCAGAAAATAAGAACAAACACTCCCTCATGCACTGAGCTGCTAACATGAACCACCAGTGAAACTGTCATTACAGGTGTTCAATCGCCTGCATACCTGGTTAAATGGTCCCCCTCGCAACCACCACCCACAACAGCACCATTTCCCCAGCACATAGCGCCTGGGCTCACAGTGGCCCCTGCGTTCAAGGGCAGGCGCAAAGGAGCCGTCCCTATTGTTCCCTCTTCCTCATTCCGCCGGCTGAGCTGGAGTTTCCTTAGATCTGGGAGAGTAGCCTACCCTCCCCCACCCTTTTGTTCCAAGAATACAGTTCTAGAACAGGCAGCCTAAGAACCAATCCACTCCAACCCTGCTATTTAGTAAGTAAAACCACAGTCCCTCACTAGGTCTCTCCCCCTAAGATGTGTCTTGCATGTGCTCATGCATTGTCTTGTTCTTCTATGGAAAAGCTTAGAAGACCCATGTGGAAACTGCCACCTTGGAAAATGGGGTCTCCCCATCATCAAGGCAGACGGGCCATCCTGCAACCTGAACACGCACCCAAAGGCTCCCATGAGGCAAGGCACAGCCTTCCAAGGGGCACTCTTGAGGAGTGGTGGATGCCAGTCTCTCGCCAAGAGCTGACAGACTTCTTTCTCCTCAACCTGCACTGAAAATGAGCCAACTGCAAAATAACATGGCCACATCCTCCACACACAGCCTAGCCGGTCCCCAGCCCCCAGACGCTCTCACTCGTGCCCTCCTTGCTCCCCACCACTAAGGCCACAGTGGGGCAGGGAAGGACAAAACAAGGCAACATCGTTACGGTTAAAGCAAAAACTTCCTGTACTTTCTTTATAAATATTCGAGCAAAAGAAAAAATACTGGTTTATCATCAGCACAACCGAAAAAGGTAGGAGCTTTCTCCCGCAAGAGAGAACGGGCTTTACCTGCTTTTCAATACTCAAAACTCTGGAGGGATTGCCCACCCCCACTCCCAAAAAAGTGCACACATCCCGTGACAAGACACCAAAATGGGGTATTCTGCAGGGGGTGGGGCAAGGAGGTGACCCCACCAGCCCCCTACCTACCGCCTAGGCCCTGCCCCCAGCCTAGGAGCACCTGTGTAAGGAAAGGCGTCAAGCAAGGGAAGACAAACAGGAAACACCGTGTCCCTTGCAGGTCCTTCTGTCAAGTTTTCCTCCTGCTTTAGTGCAGTTGTTTACTGCGGCCACTGCAGAGAAATTACAGCAGTTCCACTCTGGCTCCTCCTTGCAAGGCTGGCCTCTGGCACCTCAGAGTCCCTTTCCCAGCATTTGCAACCACCTCCTGAAATGGAGGGAGCTCCAGGCAGGGAGCAGTCCAGAGGTGTGGGCCCACAGTGCACCTGAAACCCCTCAACAAACAGGGTTTTAAGTAACTTGAGTTTTCTCAGAAGGAAACCATTTGACTACACATTTATTGTCTTCACCCTAAAAACCCGGAAAGGTCTTTCTATAGAAACCATCAATACAACTCGTCTCTCACACACGCACACACACACACACACACACAAATAATAATGATAATTATAACAGTTATTGCTCTTAGGGTTCCTTGGGATCAGCTTTGTATAAAAGATACTAACAAAAACCTAGCATAGGAATCTGAGGTCAAGTCTAAGGGAACAAGAGTCATTTTACTAGCCCTATCATAAGGAACTCACTTTAGAGATGACCTTTAGAGCCAAGAACCCAGTGACTGAATCACAGGAAAGCAAACCTAACGCTTGCCATGCACATCAAACACCTCACCGAAGTGCTTCTGTCCTTTGGGATGTGTCTCAGTGCCCCAACACTGCTATGCGGTGAGAACAGCCGGTCTCCTCCCAAATATCACCCATCCTCCCCACTCCCAAACTTCCCCCTTGGGGAAGAGACCCTGCTGCGCCAGCCCTCCAATCCAGTCCAAGTTGCGGCTCCTAATACAAAACTAAATATTTGAAGCCCTTTTTTTTTTAAGGAGGCAATATTTTAAAAGTAGTGTATTCAGGTTTCAACCAAACTGTAAAATAAAACCACAAATATTACTTCCTATTTCTGAGGTTATATGAAAATAAGTAATACTAACCTTCCTATACACATGCTTTTCTGTAAACTCCCTGCCCACTTCTGTATTTCTGGTTGAATGCTGGTATTGACTGGGGGCTGTGGCTGAACCCCACAACCATTATCGGAGGCGGTCAAGTCAAAGATCATGGCCGACAAGCCAGAAAAATGAAATGACAAGTCATTCTTCTTTAAGTATCCAGTTCCACTCAGCCAAGAGTGAACAATGAAGGCACCAGACTCAGACACAGACTGGAAGTTCAGATGGAGAACACAATGTCAAGGGAGCCATGGTCCCTCACAAACCTACCTGCAGCTCACAGAGCAGACGACAATCCCACCCCACCCTCAGCTCCCACTCCCCAAACTGACAAAGGACAGAAAAGGCAGGCAGACCAACGAAAAATCAATGCACATGCTAATGAAAATAAATGTTAACTGTTCACTCATTATTAAGAAAATGCATTTAAAGCAAGGAAGATACCATTTTCCACCTCTCCAATGGGCTACAAAAATGTTAAAGTCTGTTAATATGAGAGTGTGGATAAACAGGCAATTCTCATATACCACTGGTATGAAAAAATTAATGAAACCTCATTGGGGGTAACCTGGCCACATGCATAAAATTTTAACACATATATAATCCTTGGCAGAACAACTGCACCTTTTAGTTTACTCTACGATACCCCTGCAAAAGTGCTCCAAATAATACCTAACAAGGACATTCACTCAGCCTTCTTTCTAGATTAGACCATCTAAATATCCACCAATTAGATATAGAGATTGTTACAGACCAACAAAGAAATACTAAAAAGCTGGTGTGCTACTGGGGAAAGCTGTGGAGACAAACACAAGGTAGGGTACAGAACAGTGTGTCTGTGAGATCCCTGTAAGAACAGAGACGCTGGCATGTGCACAAAAATCCTTCGGGAAGGAATTATAAGAAATTATTAATAGCACGTGACCTTTGTAAGTAAGATTAAGAGCAAAAAGGGAGGCAGAAAGTTACCTTGCAATATGCATCTTTTCTTACTCTTTTTTTTTTTTTTCCCTTCTCTCTTCTTTTGGGCCTTGAGTGTCTTAAAAATTTTGATCCATCCAGCTTTGTAGATGGTACACTGGGACCAATGGGCTATGCTTTTTTCTTCACTTACTCAGCTCTTTAATCATGTACTAAGAACCCATTAACCCACCAGCTACATGGTCTCCCTGGACCATCACCCCTACCTCTTCACACCCAAAATAACTATAAAAACAGAACCTGTGGGCTGCAGCTTCATGAAAAAAGGTCCCCAATACTTTTTTTAATGGGCTAACAACAAATCCATCTAGCGAAGGTATAAATGGGGCACCTGGGTGGCTCAGTCAGTTAACCATCTGACTCTGGGTTTCAGCTCAGGTCATGATCTCAGGGTCGTAGGATCAAGCCCTGCATCGGGCTCTGCCTGGATGTGGACTCTGCTTGAGATTCTCTCTCTCCCTCTACGTCTCCCCCATCTCTCTCTCTCTCTCTCTCTCTAAAATAAACAAAGAAAAAAGGTATAAATGAACAAAAAAATGGACCCAAAGAGAAGGAGACAATAAAATGAGTGCAAATTTCTATTACAAATATAGATGAAAACTTCTAAGCAAAATATCAGCAACCTGAATTCAAAAGCATATAAAACACTAGCAGGCATTCCTGGGTGTACCCCAAGTATACAAGCGTGATTTAACTTTATAAGATTCATAAATGTAATTCACCACATTAACAGATTTTTTTTAAATGTAGAAAAGGAATTTGGTAAAATTCAATACCTAAGTATGATTTTAAAAACTCAGTACATTAGGAATAGAATTTTCCTTATTCTGATAGAGTATTAAAAAACGAATAAAGTAAACCCCATCCTGTGATATTGTACTTTATTGCAGGAAATACAGATTTGGTCTTCCTCCCATTTCTGGCTCACAGCCCCCAAAACACTGATGCCAGTGTCTTTTGTTATGTTGCAATTTGACTTTTGGGAAGCATAAAGGATGGGGTTGGCTGCCAAAGAAGCAAACCACCGGATCAAAGGATGGAACTTCCAGTCCCACCCAGACGTCTGGGAAGGATAGAAGGGAGGCTGAACCAATCACCAATAGCCAACGAGTTAACCAAGCATGCCTGTGTAATAAAGTCTCCATAAAAAGCCAAAAGGACAGGGTTCAGGGAGCCTCCAGGGTGGTGAATACGTGAAGACTCTCAGGAAAAAATGGCGCACCTGGTGAGGGCATGGAAGCTACCTGCCCTTCCCACACACCTCGCCCCTGTGCATCTCTTCCATTGGGCTGTTCCTGAATTGTATCTGTCTATAATAAACCAGTAATCTAGTGAGATGTTTCTCTGCGTTCTGTGAGCCATTCTAGCAAATTAATCGAACCTAAGGGTCGTCGGAACCTCCAATCTGTAGCCAGTCAGTCAGAAGCACAGGTGGCAACCCAGACTCACGACCGACGCCTGAAACCAGAGGGGGGCAGTCTTGTAGGACTGAACAGAACCTGTGGAACGTGATGCTTTCTCCAGGTAGTTCCAGAACTGAGTTGAATTCATGCACACCCTGCTGGTATTAAAGAGTTGCTTGGTACTGTGTGTGGCACTGCCCCTCCCCGCACTGGAACTGGGTTGAGGAACTGCAAAGACGTTGTAAATGCATTTCCTACAAAATCAAGAATGATCATGGAGCAAATAAAAACTAGACAGAGGAACAGACATATAGAGACTGGCAGAGCAAATGCGGTCAAATGTTAACAACGGGGGCATCTTGAAGGAGGGCATGTGGAAATTGTGTATTATTTTTGCAAGATTTTGTACATTTGAAATTACCTGGACACTGGAGAGTTCATAAAATAATAAAAATAAATAAACAAGGACATCTACCAGCACTGCTTCAACTCGACACTATACTGCGAGCGCTAACCAGTACAATCAGACAACAACTGCAGTCTGAGGGTCAGAAAGGAAGAGATAAAACTGTTATTGCTTGCAGGTCACATGACTTACAAATTACTAGGACGACAGCAGAGCTCAGCAAGGTGACCGTATATAAGGGTAGGCACACAGTCACTTAATTGCCTTGCTATACACCACCAGTGAACAATTTAGACAGGGCAATTACAAAGAGAGCATCGCTGACGATGGCATCAGAGTCATCAGTGACCGAGGAATAAACCTACAAAACATGGGCGAGACCTCTACACAAAAAACACGGTTTCAGGGGCGCCTGGGTGGCACAGCGGTTGGGCGTCTGCCTTCGGCTCAGGGCGTGATCCCGGCGTTCTGGGATCGAGCCCCACATCAGGCTCCTCTGCTATGAGCCTGCTTCTTCCTCTCCCACTCCCCCTGCTTGTGTTCCCTTTCTCGCTGGCTGTCTCTATCTCTGTCGAATAAATAAAAATTAAAAAAAAAAACTTTAAAAAAAAATACGGTTTGAGACCTTTTATTAAAAAACTAAATGCAAAAAAAAAAAAGGGGGGGGGCGCCTGGGTAGCGCAGTCGTTGGGCGTCTGCCTTCGGCTCAGGGCGTGATCCTGGCGTTGCGGGATCGAGTCCCACATAGGTCTCCTTGGCTGGGAGCCTGCTTCTTCCTCTCCCTCTCCCCTGCTGTGTTCCCTCTCTCGCTGGCTGTCTCTACCTCTGTCAAATAAATAAATAAAATCTTAAAAAAAAAAAAAAACTAAATACACACAGAGATCTACTATATTCACAAATAAGAAGGTACAACACTGGGAAGACGTCCATTATCGACAAATTGATCGACAGACTCAGAGCAGGTGCCATTAACATCCCAACAGTAGTTTCATGAAATTTGATGGTTCTGAAGTTTATATTAAAGAATAAATGGCCAAAATTATCCAGAATGCTTTTGAAGTAGAGAAGCATGGAGGAGTGACTAGCCCTACTGGTTTTAGGGATTTATGATGGAACCATGTAACTGAGCAGCATTCGAGAGGCACAAACCCAGAAAGAGATTCGCGCACATGTGAACTCCAGGGTGTGGGGCATCAGACTGACGGGGAAAGGAAGGCCTGCTTGATAACCTGAAGCTGGGAAGAAATGGTGCAGCACATGAAAAACAGGACACCGAATCCCTCCCTACTCACACCATTTATTTAAAAAAATTAACGGGGGGGGGAGGGGCGCCTGGGTGGCACAACAGTTAAGCGTCTGCTCACGGCGTGATCCTGGCGTTATGGGATCAAGCCCCACATCAGGCTCTTCCGCTATGAGCCTGCTTCTTCCTTTCCCACTCCCCCTGCTTGTGCTCCCTCTCTCCCTGGCTGTCTCTATCTCTGTCGAATAAATAAATAAAATCTTTAAAAAAAAAAAAATTATCAGGGGGGCCTGGGTGGCACAGCTGGTTAAGCGTCTGACTCTTGGTTTGGGCTCAGGTCGCAATCTCAGGGTCATGAGATGGAGCCCTATGTCAGGATCTGTGCTCAGCATGAAGTCTGCTTGAGACAATCTCTCCATCCCCCTCTGTCCCTCCCCACCAAAATAAATAAATAATTCTTTAAAAAAAAAAAAACGTTGAAAAAAATCTTAAACACAAGAAAAAAGCCAACTCCAGAAGAAAGAGAAATTAAATATCAAATCCTGAACTAAGAGCGGTACCTGGCTGGCTAGGTCAGAGGAGCACTTGACTCCTGATCTAGAGTTGTGAGTTCAGGCCCCACGCTGAGTGTAAAGATTACTTAAAAAAATAAAATCTTTAAAAAAAAAAAAAAAAAAGGACAAATAACTGCAAAATCATTTAAGTACAAAGCCCCCAAAATGGACAAATGGCATCTACAGACATTTCACAAAGAAAGACAGTCAATAAACACGATAGATGTTCAATGTTATTAGCAATCAAGAAAATACCACTCAAGATGAGATGCCATTTCACACTCAAAGGACCCACACCAAAGCACATGACAAGGCTGGCCTTGGAGGGGGCAGGGCCCAGCCACTCTGAGCACTGCTGGGAGAAGTGTCGCCAACTCAGCCTTCTGCCACGGTCCTCGGAGGCCGCAGAGCAGTCTCTCCCAAAGGTGAACACTTACACACCCAATGACCCAGCAATGCCACTCACCCAGGAAAAAGAGCATGGAAATGTTCTGGGCAGCACAGGACACAGTTTTTTAAAAGGTGAGGGGGAAAGAGGAAAAAAAACCTGGAAACTGAAATGTCCCTCAATGGGAGAGTGGATGAAAAAACTGGGGTGTTTTCACACAGTAGAAGATTGGAAAGCAGACAAAATAAATCAGTATTGGCAACAGCGATATAAGAGAACGTTAGCAATATCATGTTAAGGGAAAAAGGGAATCCCAGGAAACTACACATAGCATGATACCCTATGGAATTTAAAACCATTAAAATTAAATATCTACTTTAGAAATACAAGTAACTACAATGAAACTGTATAAAAAAGAAAGAAAGGGAATGATGGGCACAAGATTCAGAACGGAGTTTTCCAAACAGAGGTGTGTGAGTGTGCGCGTGTGTGTAAGTAGGTATTTTTTAAATGTGTCAATAAAGATTATGTGGGTTATGAAATTAGGAGCAATCTTCTCTGCATTAATATAAAAAATAAATGTCACTTAAATTATTTTTTGTATCACTTTAAGATTTCCCTTATGCAATCTTAAAAAAACCTGTCAATTTCTGAGTACTCATCCAAATACTTATAATGAAAATGTTTTAGGAAAAAAAAATTGTATATACTTTGTTTCAATTGAAGAACAAATTTCTTAGGCCTCAACTGTCAAGAAAGTAATATAACATTAAAATCTGTAAATACGAAAAAGCACAATTAGGAATGTTTTGTATGTTGGACTTGGTAGAACCTCATGGTAGAAAAGTAAACAGAAACAATTTTTAGAAAACAATATATACCATGATAAAAAGCCACTTACAAGGGGCGCCTGGGTGGCACAGCGGTTAAGCGTCTGCCTTCAGCTCAGGGCGTGATCCCGGCGTTATGGGATCAAGCCCCACGTCAGGCTCCTCTGCTACGAGCCTGCTTCTTCCTCTCCCACTCCCCCTGCTTGTGTTCCCTCTCTCGCTGGCTGTCTCTATCTCTGTCGAATAAATAATAAAATCTTAAAAAAAAAAAAAGCCACTTACAAATATGTGTACTGGGACTGACATTTATATGTAAAATTCATAATATACCTCTACGGAACAGTCTAGAAGGAGCTGAATCCCTGCAGAGGACAGGCGCTGAAGCAAAAGAGAACAGACAGACACATCAAGGGTGCATTCTAAAACGAAGGGGACAGGACAGGATTAAAAAACATGAAAAAAACAAAAGACAACTTTAGGTAAATAAACCACGGTAAAGAGACAGCGAGACCCAGGGCAGCTACTTAGACATGATGAAGACCGCACGAGAACATTCTGAGCGCAAGGACAGCAAGGGCTCAGGCCAGACGGGGAGGAGCCCCATGAGTACCAGGCCCTGACAAGCAAGGGTCTACACTTTCTGATTACAGAAGTGATTTTTAAGGGAGGGAGGGGAGTAATCTGAGAGTGGTTTTGCTCTAGTGTTTAAGGATCCCTGATTCCTGGTAGATAATGAATCATACAGGCCAGAGTGAGTAACCAGAATCTTGCAGAGGTCCTAGAGACCGAGCGTGTGACCTACATCAAGCTCAGAGAAGTGGACAGACTCCAGTTACAGTCTCTCTAAACAGGTGGTTCTCAATCAGGGGCAATTTGTGCCCCCCACCCCCAACAGATATTTTTCATTGTCATGAAGGGGTTAGGAGGAGAGTGACTGGTATCTAGTGGGTAGGGGGGCTGCTAGATCCCCTATACTGCACAGGACAGCCCTACAACAAAGAATGGCCAGAGCCACACTGTCCATACGATATGTGAGGCTGAGAAAGCCCCCGAGACTCCCTCCCTGGGAGTCTCCTATCTCCTAGGTTTACTTCCTCTCTACAATACTGACACTTCCACATTTGTATTTCCAGCTCAGACTCCTTCCGCCTAAACATCTCCACCTGGATGTGTATTAACATATCTAACATCAAGCTCGTGATCCCCAAAAGCCTGCTGCTCTTTGGTGTTCTCCATCTCACTTCACCACCGTGAGAGCTGAAGCCCAAGGCCCCCAAATCTGATTTTCTCTCTTTCACGCCACAAAGCACACCCGATCCATCAGTAAATCCTTTCGGCTTCCCCTTCAACACATTTCCAGAATCTGACTACCTCTCAAGACATCATCCTCAACTTCTCTCTCACTTCCCAATCCTGAGTGTTCCATCAGACCCTGAATCTGAGCTTCTTTCTCACCGTCTCACCAAGCCATGTCTCCATCAGCTGACCACACAGCAGCCTTTCATGTCATCCACTTACACACTGGCCCCTCAGCTGATTCCCAACACACAACAAGAATGGCCCTGTTCAAACTGAAGTCAGAACCTTCTATCTTACCCAGAAGGGCCAGGCCCGGACCTCTGGTCCCCACCTCACACCACGGCAGTGACGCTGACCTCCTTGCTGACTCCCCCAGACTGCAATGCCACCTGCCTTCCCACAACGCTCCTCATTTGCTCTTCCCTCATCTGTGTTCTCTGCTGGGGTACAAGCGCCTGTCTATCTGGCTTACTGTGACATCCTTGGGCCTGGTATGGGACAGGCACCCAATAAGCAGCTGCTGCCTGAGCAGACAGAGGTGCAGACCACGTGTGCACAGCAACCGGAGACCCAGAAGAACCTACCCACAACCCCCTACCCTCCTGGGTATGGTTCTAGCCCATACTCTGGGCCCAGCCTGGCTCCAAGGCAATCACAGCCAATAGTCTTTATCAGGAAGGTAAAGGTAAAAGGAAATTTTGAAACAAATATCACCACCTTAACTCAAAGTTCTCATTTCCTTCCAGCTTCTCTTCATATACACACATTTTACATGACTGTGAGCCACATCAGTAACTTTCCCTTAAACATCCCACTGTGTATCTCCATAGTCTTCACAACTGTCACATTAACAGTAGGGCAATATTTCATCAAGCCGGCATATCATAAAGTATTTCATCATTTTTCTATCACTGATCATCTGTGATTTTTCAATTTCTCCTTACTTCAAAAAACACTGTTAATGTCTTCATAAGTGATCATTACTATGATTTTATCCATTAGTTGTTCAATGGTATTCCGTGAACATCTAATACATGCAAAGCACTCTCCTCTCTTCAGCTAAAGCCCCAAACAGAAGGTGCGTGGGTCCATGGGTCACAACAGCTTTTGGTCTTTGTGACCAGCCCCCACAGGCTAGACTGCCAGCCCAGCACTCTAAAACAATCAACAGTGGGTTCCTTCCTGTGGTGTGCCCTGACACTAAGAGTCCCTGACACCTGCCTCTGCCCCCACTTCCCATTGCCTTGTATGAATCATCATCACCACCACCCTGCTCAAACTCTGACCAACGTGTGGACTCTGCCCCATGCACACGGTGCCACCTTCCAACTACAAAGACATCTCCCAGTGTCTGTCCATCCAGTAACACGTTTTGGCCATGGGCAGGCCCAGCCTTTATACAAGTCTTCAGGTCTGTGCTGCCTCCCTGTCCACACTCTCCAATCTGGCCCATGCCATTAGGACCCAATTATGTCTGTTAGTCTGCTACTCAGTTTGGATGTCAACAAATATTTGCTCATGTTTCTTGGCATTAGATATACATATGACTCCACTCAGGGATCCTGTATGTATATTTTTCTGGTTATTATTTTAATTCCAGTTAGTTAACATACTGTAATAGTAGATTCTGGTGTACAGTACAGTGACCCAGTGCTTCCATACACCACCTGGTGCGCATCACAAGTGCACTCCTTAATCCCCCAGTCTGTTTCCTGGTTACCTATCTGTTTTTCCCCTTTGCTTGTTTGTTTTTTAAATTCCACAAGAGACAAATCATATGGTATCTTTCTCTGACTTATTTCACTTAGCGCAATATTTATTTCACTTAGCTCCATCCATGTCATTGCAAATGGCAAGATTTTATTTTTTTTATGGATAATATTCCATTGTATATATACATTCCATATCTTCTTTATCCATTCGTCTACTGATGGACACTTGGACTGCTTCCACAGTTTGGCTATTGTAAATAATGCTGCATAAACATCGGGGTGAATGTATCCCTTTGAATTAGTATTTCTGTATTCTTCAGGTAAATACCTAGTAGTGCAATTGCTGGATCATAGTGTAGGTCTATTTTTAACTTTCTGAGGAACCTCGATACTGTTTTTCAGAGCAGCTGTAGCAGTTTGCATTCCCACCAACAATCCAAGAGGGTTCCCCTTTCTCCACATCCTCGACAACACCTGTTGTTTCTTGTGTTGTTGATTTTAGCCATTCTCACATGTGTGAGGTAATATCTCATTGCAGTTTTGGTTTGTATTTCCCTGATGATGAGTATTTTTTTTTCCTTAGGACTTTAGTTTTAAGTAATCTCTACACCCAGCATGGGGCTCAAACTCACAACCCCAAGATCAAGAGTTGCATGCTCTACCGACTGAGCCAGCCAGGTGCCCCAAGCATCTTTTCATGTGTCTATTGGCCATCTGGATGTCTTCTTTGGAAAAATGTCTATTCATGTCTTCTGTCTGCTACTTAATTGGATTATTTGGTTTTTGGATGTTGAGTTTTATAAGTTCTTTATATATTTCAGATACTAATCAGCGATCATTATATTTAAAAGAAAACTCAGCACAATCCCTAACAGAATCTCAGATGACTTCTTTGTAGAAACTGACAGGCAAAAAAAAAAGAAGGAGGAGGAGGAGGAGAAGAAGAAGAAGAAATTGAGAGGCAACCCTAAAATTCACATGGAAACTGAAGAGTCCCAGAACAGCCAAAATAATCTTGAAAAAGAACAAAGTTGGAGAACTCATACATTTCCCAATACAAAATTTGCTCTAAAGCTTATAGTAATTAAGATAGTATCATACTAGCATAAAGACAGACATGTCATCACTGGAACAGAATTGAAAGTCCAGGAATAAACCCATATATCTATGGTCAATTGATTTTCAATAAAGACACCAGGCCATTCAACGGTGAAAGAACAGTCTTTTCAACAAACGGTGCTGGGACAAATGGATATCCACATGCAAAAGAATGAATCTGAACCCCTGCCTGATACCATATACAAAAATTAATTTAAAATGGATCAAAGATCTGAATATAGGAGCTAAATCCATAAAACACTTAGAATAAAACATAGGCAGGGAGCCTGGGTGGCTCAGTCCATTAAGTGTCCAACTTGATTTCAGCTCAGGTCATGATCTCAGGGTTGTGAGATCAAGGCCCTCATTGGGCTCTGTGCTGAGTGTGGAGCCTGCTTAAGATTCTCTCTATCCCTCTCCCTCTGTCCCTCCCTACCCCCCCTTGCATGCATGCTCTCTTTAAAAAAAAAAAAAAAAAAGAAAAGAAAAGAAAAAGAGAAAGAAGAAAACATAGGCATAAATCTTCATGACCTAGGATTGGCAATTTTTTTTAAAAAGATTTTATTTATTTATTTGAGAGAGAGAGAAAGTGTGCATGCACAGTGGGTGGGGCGGGGGGAGGCAGAGGGAGAATCTCAAGCAGGCTGCACGCTCAGCATGAGGCCCAACAGGAGGCTCGATTCCATGATCCTGAAATCATGACCTGAGCCAAAATCAAGAGTCAGATGCTTACCCGACTGAGCCATCCAGAGCCCCTTGGCAATTTTTTATATGACCTGCCCCCCCCAAAGCACATGAAACAAAAGAAAAATACACAAATTAGACATCAAAATTTAAAATGTTTGTGCTTCAAAGAACACCATCAAAAAAGTAAAAACACAACCCACAAAAAGAAAAATATTTGCAAGTCAGATAACTGATAAGGAACCTACATTTACAGTATATAAAAACACACAATTTGATAACAAAAAGACAATCAAATTTAAAAATAGGAAAAGGATCTGAATAGAAATTTCTCCAATGAACAAATACAGATGACCGATAAAGACAAGAAAAGTTGTTCAACGTCATTAGTCATTAGGGAAATGCAAATCAGCACCACAACGAGACGCCAACTTCACACCTACAAGGATAACTATAATCAAAAAGATGGACCATAGCAAGTGCTGATGCTTATAGAGAGAAATGGGAACCCTCACAGACTGCTGATGGGGATATAAAATTCCGCCGTCACTGTAGGAAACATTTTGGCAGTCCCTCAAATGGTTATCTCCAACCGAGATAACTGCAGATTCACGTGAGGCATGAGAAATAATAGACCTCCTTGTACACTTTGCCCAGTGTATGAGTTTCCCAGCATTGCTGTAACAAAGTACCACAAACTGGGTGGCTTAAAACAAAATAAATTTGTTTTTATCTTTTCACAGTCCTGGAAGTCAGAAGTCCAACATCAAGGTGATGGCAGGGCCATGCTCCTTCTGAAGCCTCTACAGAAGAATCCTTTTCTTGCTTCTTCTCGCTTCTGGTGGTTATGGCAATCCTTGGCTCACAGATGTGCCACTCCAATCTCTGCCTCTGTGTGCACAGGGCAAGCTTCTTTCCTGTGTCTGTCCCCCTCTTAAAAGAACACCAGGCATTGAACATAGGGTACACTTAAATCCTGGATGATTTGATCTTGAGATCCTTAATAAATTACATTGGCAAAGACCCTGAATCCAAATAAGGTCACATTCTGGGGTTCTGGGTGAACATGAATTTGAGAGGACACTATTCAAGCTACTAATATCCAATTTCCCCCACTACAATATTTTGCAAAACTATAGCATACTATCGTAACCAGGATACTGAACTGACATTGACGAAACCCACCAATCTTACTCAGATTTCCTCACCTTTACTTGTATTCATCTATAAAGCATCTGTGTTCCATTCTACACAATTCTGTCACCTGTTCTGGTTCACCTATCTAACACCACAGTCAAGATACTGAACAGTTCTACTGTTTAAAAGATCGATCTGGCTTTGGGGCAAAGAATGGCTAGGGTAAGTACAGTATGGAAACAGAATAACTAGGAAGACCAGTTAAGGGGTACCTGCTATCATCCAAGAAAGGCACAATGGTGACTTGGATCCAAGTAGTGACTACTAGAGGGACAGCGGTGGTGGCACTGAGCTGTTGTCCTGTGGGTACAGCCAACAGGACTTTTTTTTTTTTTTTAAAGATTTTATTTATTTATTTGAGAGAGAGAGAGAGAGTGCATAAGCAGAGGGGAGATGCAGAGGGAGAGGGAGAAGGAGGCCCCCCACTGAGCCGGGAGCCCAACACGGGGCTCGATCCCAAGACCCTGAGATCATGACCTGAGCTGAAGGCAGACGCCTAACCGACTGAGTGGCCCATGCATCCCCCAAAAGGACTTTCTGATGGACTGAATGCAAAATGTACCAGAGAGCAGAATTAAGGATGATTCCTTGTCGGTATTTTTTACAAGGAAAAATGTACATTTTTATATTGACTGGGGAGAACTAACATCTTTATGATGTCCAAGTATAGGAAGTGTCTTTCATGGTTCAGCTCTTTTGTTTTGGGAAACAGTGTTTTACACTAGTTTCTTACATAAGTTTTATACATAAACTCACTTCAGAGTATTTTACCTTTCGTGGTGGTGTAAAGGGGGTTACTGTTTTTTTATATTCGAAGGCTACAGATTTTTAGATGTCAATTTTATATCTAGTTCCTTTACTGAATGATTTCATCGTCTTCATTTTAGCACTGCCTCTCAGGATTTCCAGGTACAGTTACCTCACTGGCAAACAGCTTTACTGTTTACTATTGATTTTCTAATTCTTTTACCTCTAATAGTTCCTGTCTGGTTACATTGCTTAATCCCATCAATAAAATGCTGAAGATTAACGGAGATGATAAGCAGCCTAACTTTGTTACTAACCTTGGTGGGAATGCCTCCAGGGTTTCCCCACTAAGTAAAACGGAGGAGTGAATGATGGATGCACGGACAGATGGGTGGACAGGAGGGAGGGAGGGAAGAAGGAAGCATAGGATAAATGGGTAGAGAGTAGGACAGATGATGTAAGACAGACAGACTGAAAGCCTGGAAGAAGATCCTGTCCCAGCTGAACTCTGACACAACTGTAGCCCCTCCGACACTGTGTTGTAGCCTTATTTAAGAGACCCTGACCCAGAGGTCCCAGTCTGAGGTCCTAACCACAGAAACTGTGAGATAATAAATCTCTGCTGTTTCAAACTGCTTTATTTGAGGGAATCTGCTACACAGCAATAAATAACCAACATACTATCTTTACTAGGGTAAATTTTGGCTAATTTTATTTTCCTAGCAGAGTCTCCACTTCATCTAGGTTCCACATTCATTTGCCAACAACTGTATGTAACAGTTTCTTAAAATTTTGTTATCCTGCAAAACAAGAAGGCATTCAAAGATGAATGTCAAAAAGAAATAGAATCTTGTTTGAAAGGCTCCAATTGGCCAAATCTGGGATAATCTGAACATCAAAAAAAAAAAAAAGGAAAAAAAAAGATTGCAATACATTTGATAAACATGGATTCATTCGATAGCAATACCAAAAAGTAAGGGGCACAACAGGGGAAAGAAAGTTGTTCTTTAAAGAGTGCCTGGTAACAAATGAGAAGAAATGTCAGAATCCATCTACTGAATATAAAGAGAGGGAGCAGCACCAAACAGCAGGAGGGTCCAACAGACACCATCTAACAACTGATCAAACTGTAGCATCAACCCCAGGACACACATGACCCCTCATGCAATGAAAACGTCCACAAAGCTACCTGCACAGTACTCTTGTCAAAACTGTTTAATCTGAATCTAATCATGAGGAAACAAAGCAGACATACCCAGATTGTGGGTCACTGTACAGAGCAAATGACCTGGACTCCTCAAAACTGTACATGTCATGAAAGATTTAAGCGGAAATGGGGCTGGGGCCTGTTCTAAACTAAAGACAAAAGGAACCAGATAACCAGATGCTAAACATTACCTGTGATTTTTTTAAGTCTATAAAGGATGCATGGGGACCAACTGGGAAAATCTGAATATGAACAATATACTGCATGTATAGATTGTTAATAGTACTGCATCAATATTAAATTTCCTGAATTTAACTACTATGCTGTGATTATATGAGAATTTCCTTGTTTTTAGGAGATACTGAAAGCCTTGGGGTGACGAAACATGATACATGCAACTTACTCTCTATGATGCATTAGTAATAGTAACATATCAAAGAGAGAGAAGAATGATAAAGTCACTGATGAATCTCGGTGAAGGGTATACGAGTGCTCAGTGAATATTCTTTGACATTTTGTAAAGGTTTGAAATTTTTCAAAACAAAAAGTTGGAAAAAATCTTTCGGATTACTACTCTAGATTGTTATTTCCCAAGTTTACATTCAAAAATTTAAGTTACTTTCTTGCTGTTAGAAGAGCTACAGGGGCGCCTGGGTGGCACAGCGGTTAGGCGTCTGCCTTCGGCTCAGGGCGTGATCCCGGCGTTGTGGGATCGAGCCCCGCATCAGGCTCCTCTGCTGTGAGCCTGCTTCTTCCTCTCCCACTCCCCCTGCTTGTGTTCCTCTCTCGCTGGCTGTCTCTGTCGAATAAATAAATAAAATCTTTAAAAAAAAATAAGAAGAGCTACAGTAAATAATGAAATACTTCACTGTAAAAGACCAACAGATCCAGCAAGTCAGGTAACAAAGGCTTAAAAGCTATTAAACAAAACCAGAATAAGTCCTATTATAAAAACTAACTACAGGGCACCTAGGTGGCTCAGTCAGTTAGGCGTTAGGGGCCGACTCAGGTTGTGATCTCAGGGTCGTGGGATTGAGCCCTTCATCAGGCTCCGCACTTAGCATGGAATCCGTTTGAGATTCTCTCTCCCTCTCCCTCTGCCCTTCTTGCCACCCTGTGCGCTCAGGCACACACTCTCACACATGCTCACTCGCTCTCTCTCGCTCTCTCTATCCCTTAAATAAATAAATAAATGTTAAAAAAAAAAAAAAACCCTACTACAACAGAAGTACCAGCATGGAAATGTCTCAGTTAGAGTTGCACTTTTTTTTTTACGGTTTTATTTATTCATTTATGAGAGAGAGCACAAGTCAGGGGAGCAGCAGGCAGAGCTAGAAGAAGCAGGCTCCCCGCTGAGCAAGGAGCCCACTACAGCACTTGATCCCAGGACCGCGGGATCATGACCTGAGCCGAAGGCAGACGATTAATCGACTGAGCCACCCAGGTGTCCCTATAGAGTCACACTTCTGCAAACAGCTTTGAGGACACAGCCTCTAACCAACAAGTAGAAACAGTCAAAGATTCTAATAAAGACTCATAGCTGCAAGGTCCTTAGAACAAAATCCCACACGACAGCCCCCCAGGTCTTCACAAGCACCCAGTTTACATACAATTTTGTTAAAAATAGTGACTGGGTTTCCCAGCCTACAGCCCTTTCACAGGATGAGTGCCTTCCCCAAAAGGAGGAAGTAGACGGGTGTGACCCCAGAGGCCTGCACAAAGAGCCCTCCAGGCAGGGGAACATAGAGCACAAGGCCCCAGTTGATCTAAAAATAGCCAGGGGGCCACAGGGCCTGGAACATGAGCTGGGGTAAGTAGCAGGAAAAGATAGTAGGTAGCCCAGGGCCTGACGCCACACAAAGCCTTGCTGGCCCTGGTGAAGAGCTCACAAGCCACAGGAAGGATGCCCGCAAAGCAGAAACATTCCATGGACACCTACGTTCCTGAGCAGAGATCATGGAGGCCATGGTGAAGCAGGAAGAAGAGGCGAGCATGGACTCCAGCAACAGCCTCTGTGGTGAGCGTAAGATGTACTCTACAGGCGGAGCCAACAGCAGTTTCTGAGGAACAGCTTCTGCAGACAAAGCCAGTCACTACGGGATGAGCTCAGAGGTCAGGTGAGAGCTCCAGGCGTACACTGTGTTGAAGGTGCCCATCATCCCTCCCAGGACTCAATACGTCCCCAAACCTGGAGACCAGACAAAGGTGAGGCTGGAGTCCACACAGCACTGGCTGAGGTCACTCAGGGTAAGGACACAGAGCAGGAGGACCAGGATGAGGCCCTGGGGCACATGAGTATCCAGAGGTCAGGCTCCAGGGGAAAGTCCTGCAAACAAGACAGAAAACAGACCCGACAAGCCAGAAGAGTGAGGTCTCTGGAAGCCCAATGAGGAAATTAAGCACTCCTTTTTTCTTGAACTACTATGTCAAATGCTGTCCAGAGGTCTAGTAAGATGAAGTCTGAGAACCAACAGACTTGGCAACACCTGGGTTAATGTTCAAAGGGCAGGCTTGGTAGGTTCTGAGGACAGCAAAGGAAGAATGAAGTCTGAGTCACTAGGATTTAACTTACAGAAAAGTAAAAAAGCACATGAACACAAGTACCTCATGTCTGTAAAGCCAGGGTGACAGGATGTGCAACTGAGAAGCAGCTAAGAGTCTAGTTCCACCCCACCTCTATGCTCACGAGGTCTGTGGCGGGACTAGACCCCAGACCTCCCACTAAGCCAGAGCTCATGACCACACTCACCCTGCAGAGCTGTAGGTGCAGACAAGAGTGCTGCAACATGCACCCCACAGGGCTCTGGTTTCTGGCAGCTCTGATCCACACACGTGCACCTGCACCAGAGCTCCACAGCCGAGCAGCCACCAGCAAGCCTGCTTTCCAAATGCTGACTAATCTCTCCTAAGCCTTCACTCCTCTCATCCACAAAATGGGGGCATTCCTCTAGCCTTCCACTAAGTCCTCTTACTCTTTAGCCCTTTTTTTAGAGAATTCATATCTCATCCTCTCCCCTAGATCACAGGATTCTCATCCTAGATGGTCCAAAATTAATGCAAACTCCAACATTCTTCATGCTAGGGGCCGCACTGCACAGTAGACACAGGGGATGAGACACATGTATAATCTTAAATTTTCCAACAGTCAAATTTAAAAAAGTACAAAGAGGAGTAATTTTAAATTTTACTTAACCCAATACATATACAAAATATCATTTCAACATACAACCAATATAAAATAATTAATACTAAAAAAACACAAAATATCTCAGTCAGTCTCTATAATCCAGTGTGCATTTCACACAGCACATTCCTGTCTGGTGTGGACATTTCAGGTATTTAAAAACCACGGGAGGCTATGGCCAGCTTGTTAGGAGATGGCAGCCACCTCTCCACTCCAATCTGTACATGTGGAGAAGCCAACCTTTCTCCAATGGAATCTTGGAGTTACCAGTCTGCAGCAGGCATGAACACACAGGAAACTTCCTTCAACCAACCCAAGTGGTTCAGCATTCCCTCTCTGATGCTTCTGTAACATTTTTCTCTCTTTTAATAGCAATTATCAATCTGTAATTATGCATGTGGTTCTCAAAACTAGAACAAAAGAACCTCCGAAGGACAAGGCACCATGTCTATTTTCATGTGGCTCCAAGTTCAAAAGCTGACAAACAAAAGGCATTAAATGTCACAAAATCAAACTAATGAAGAAACAAATGCATGAATAAATGGTTCCTATCTACATCTGGAAGCTGGTTAGTTCAAAAACATGTACCCTAGGATACCACCAAAAGAAAAAAAAAATCCATAAGCCAATTTTGATATTTTATTTTTTTTTTTTAAAGATTTTATTTACTTATTTGACAGAGATAGAGACAGCCAGGGAAAGATGGAACACAAGCAGGGGGAGTGGGAGAGGAAGAAGCAGGCTCATAGCAGAGGAGCCTGATGTGGGGCTCGATCCCATAACGCCGGGATCACGCCCTGAGCCGAAGGCAGACGCTTAACCGCTGTGCCACCCAGGCGCCCCCATAAGCCAATTTTGATTCCTTCTCCTTTTTCATTAAGTTTTACAACATTTACAAATCACCTAAAATATGCCAGGTAATATTCAAGGTGTTGGAAACTAATAAAAGCTAAAGCCTTACCTTCAAAGAGTTTACAGTCTAGCCATTAAGACATTAACAAAGAGGGGCCGCCTGGGTGGCTCAGGAGGGTAAGCAACTGCCTTTGGCTCAGTTCATGATCCCAGGGTCCTGCGATTGAGCCCCACATAGGGCTCCCTGCTTGGCAGGGGCCCTGCTTCTCCCTCTCCCTCTGCCACTCCCCCTGCTTGTGCTCTCCTGCTCTGTCAAATAAATAAATAAAATCTTAAAAAAAAAAAAAGACAATAACAAAGAAATAACATAAAGGAATCAGTAATTAAAACACAAAGCATGTGGGGCACCCGGCTAGCTCAGTAAGTAAAACATGCAACTCTTGATCTCTGGGTCATGAGTTCAAGTCCCATGCTGGGTTAAAACACACACACACACACACACACACACACACACACACACAATATGTGTTCTAACAAAGGACAGGGTGCTCTGGAAGCACAGGGAGTACATCTCCATCAGAGTCAGCAAACCAGAGCCTGCCGCTTGTTTCTCTACAGCCTGAAAGCCAAAGATGTTTTTGTTTTTAAATCGTAAAAATCATCTGAAATTCAAATCCCAATATCCACACACACAGTGGCACACAGCCAGGCTCACTTATCCACACATGGTCTTTGGTCTGTTTCATGCTATAAGGCAGAGCTCAGGAATGACAGGCAAACACACCTGCACCCAGTGCCACCTTTTAGCCATACTGTGACTGGACCTTTCTGTCATTGTTGTAACCAGTGTGTACCCATCACATCAAAAGAAGAAAAAAGAATAGTGGGCTTTGAATTCACAATACTTTGAATTCACAGATTACGATGTTACAAACTTCAGTAGCAAAGCTCTGGGCTTATCATGCAAAGACATGGTAACTAGAGTAAAAAACAACAGTAAACAGTGGCATCACAGACAAAGTACACATCCCAGACTTCACAATTCACAGGAAAGCACTAATCAGAAAAGTCAGAAAATTCTAAGAACCTCAACAACTCCAAATAAGATGAACTCAAAGAGATACTCATCCAGACACATCGTAATCAAATTGCTGAATGCCAGATGATTTTGAAAGCAACAAGAGAGAAGCAACTTAATGACATATAAGAGAGACCCTCCATAAGATTAGGAGCTGATCTCTCATCAGAAACCGCGGAGGCCAGAAGACAGCACTCAAAGTGCTGAAAGAATGTCAACCAAGAATTCTACACACACCGAAGTACTTTTATAAATGAAGAAGAAATTAAAGCATTTAATATTAACAAAAGAATTTGTCACTGGCGACCTACTCTATAAGAAATGTTAAGGAAGTCCTCCACGTAAATCTAAAAGACAGTATAAATGCACTTTTAGTTGTAACGGCTGTTTTCTTCTACACGATTTTTTTAAAAGATTTTATTTATTTGTTTGATAGACTGAGAGAGGGCACAAGCAGGGGGAGTGGC
Organism: Ailuropoda melanoleuca; assembly: GCF_002007445.2. Classification (NCBI taxonomy): domain Eukaryota; kingdom Metazoa; phylum Chordata; class Mammalia; order Carnivora; family Ursidae; genus Ailuropoda; species Ailuropoda melanoleuca. The sequence goes on along the minus strand of NC_048224.1, from coordinate 60,407,754 downwards.
AGACAGAAGGAGAAGCAGGCTCCCTGCTGAGCAAGGAGCCCAACCAAGCCACCCAGGTGCCCCTCTTCTGTATGATTTAAAAGACAACTGCATAGGGGCGCCTGGGTGGCACAGCGGTTAAGCGTCTGCCTTTGGCTCAGGGCGTGATCTGGTGTTATGGGATCGAGCCCCACATCAGGCTCCTCTGCTATGAGCCTGCTTCTTCCTCTCCCACTCCCCCTGCTTGTGTTCCCTCTCTCGCTGGCTGTCTCTATCTCTGTCAAATAAATAAATAAAATCTTAAAAAAAAAAAAAAAAGACAACTGCATAAAACAACAATTACAATGGTAAGTCTGTGTGGACAGGCAGACTGCACACAACAACGTACAAAGATGTAATTTGTTTGACAATCACAGCACAAGAAGGACAAAAGAAACAGAGCTATACAAGAGCAATTTTTTAATATATTATTTTAATAAAACTGGTATTCATCCAAACTAGATTGTTATAAGTTAAAATATTAAATTTCTTTCCCCAAGGAAACAAAAGTATAGTCAAACAATGAGGGAAGTAAAATGGCACACTGGAAAATATCTATTTAACCCAAAAGAAAGTAATGGAGGAAGAGGGGAACAAAAATATGTAAGATATACAGAAAGCAAACATCAAATTAACAATGCAAATCCTATCTTTTCAGTAATTACATTAGATGTAAGTGGATTAAACATTCCAATTAAAAGACAGAGACTGATGGATAAAAAAATATGATCCAGCTGTATGCTGTCTACAAGACACAGACCTTAGATTGAAAGATATGAAGAGATTAAAAGTAAAAGCTGGAAAAAGAGCTACAGAGAGAAACCACAAACCACAAGCGGAAGGGCTACACGGCTATCAGACAACATAGGCTTTAAAACAAGAACTACTGCTAGAGACAAAAAGGGACATTTCATAATGATAAAAGGGTCAAAACAACAGGTAGATGTAACGACTATAAATACACGCACAAGTAACAACAGAAACTTAAAACACAGGAAGCAAACACTGACAAAACTGAAAGGAAAAGAAAATGCAACAATACCATGAGACTCCAAAACCCTACTGCCAGCAACAAACAGAATCACTAAAAGACAACAAGGAAGATTCCACACCACAGACCAGCTCCATCTAACACACAGAGAACCACCTACCTAAGGGCTATACAGTACACATACTGTTCAGGCGCTCATCAAACACTCTTCAAGACAGAACATTATCTGAGCCTTTTTTTTAAATTAACTAATTATAACAAATTGAAATTAAAGTACATCCTGACTGTAATGGAATTATACTAAAAAAAATCAACAAAACAGGAAAATCTAGGAAATACTTAAATACTTGGAAATTAAACAACACACTTCTAAATAATCCATGGGTCAAGGTGCCTGGCTGGCTTGCTGCCTGGCTGAGTCGGTAAAGCGTGTTACACTTATCTCAGGATCGTCAGTTCAAGCCCCACACTGGCATGGAGCCTACTTAAAATATAAATAAATGAATAAATAATCAATCAATCAACCGACCAATGGGTCAAAGATACCACAAGGGAAAACAGAAAATATTTTGAACTGAAAAAAATGAAAACACAGCATATCAAAATTTATAGGAGGCAGCTTATTTTAGTTTTCTAGGGCTACTGTAACAGAGTATCATAACTGGGTGAATTAAAACTAACAAATTCGTTGTCTCAATTCTGGAAGCCAGAAGTCCAAAATCAAGGTGCCAGCTGGGCCATACTTTCCCTGATGGCTCTAGGAAGTCCTTCTTCCCTCTCAGCTTCTGGAGTTTGCCAGCAAGCCTTGGTACTCCGTGGCTTATAGGTGTCACTCCAGGATATGGCTATCCTTTCCCTTTATGTCTTTTACATGGTCCCCTCCATACATGCCTGTCCTCACAAAGCACTCTCCTCTCTCATGCTAGCACCAATCACATTGTACTAGGAGCCATCCTATTCTGGACCTCATCAGAATTTGTCTACAATGACACCATTTCCAAATAAGGTCACATCCTGACGAACGGGGTGGGCAGGGGACTTCAATATATCTTTTTGGAGGGTCACAAATCAACCATAACACAGCTAAAAAAGTGCTTTGAGGGAAATGTATACCTCAAACTCCTGTATCAGAAAAGAACTCAAACCCAGATCCTAAGCTTCCACCTTAAGAAACTAGAAAAAAGACAAATTAAACCCAAAGCAAGCAAAAGAAAGTAAAGATAAGATTATAGTGAAAATAAATGAAAAGAGAATTAAAAAATAAGTATGAACAAAATGAAAAGTTACTTCTTTGAAATTTCAACATAACTCACAAACCTTTGGCTAAACTAACCAAGAAAAACAGAAGACCCAAATTACTAATCAGGAATGAAAGAGGGAATATTACTACCCACCCTCTAAAAGAGAGAATTATAAGGGAATACTACAAGCAACTGAATACCAACAAAGTAGAGGAAATGAACAAATTCCTAGAAAGACATAAAACACCAAAAGTGACTTAAGAATAGAAACCTTGAATACCTAGAACAAGTGAGGAAATTAACGTGAAAAAACTTCCAACAACAAAAGCCCAGAACCAAACTGCTTCAGGAGTGAATTCTACCAAACATCTGAAGAACAACACTTCCAAAAAAATAGGGAATACCTCTAAACTCATGAAGCCAGTATCACTCAAAGACATCAACAAAAAAGAAAACCACAGACCAATGTGATATCATGAATACAGACGCAGAAGTCCTCAATAAAATACTACCAAACCAAAGGCAGCAAGATAGAAGACGGGTTAGATACTATGACAGAGGATTTACTGCAGAAACACTGAAAAATCAATGCACTATGCCATATTAATAAAGGATAAAGACATATGATCATCTCCACAAATGCAGAAGCACTTAAAACCGAATACCCCTTTCTGATTAAAACCAAAAACAACAAAACAAACAAAAAAACCACTCAACAAACGGAATAGAAGGTAACTTCTTCAACCTGATAAAAGGCATCTATGAAAACCCAAGGCTAGCATCATACTTGATGGTGAAAGACGGAAAGCTTTTCCCTAAAAACAAGAATGAGACAGGGATGGCTGCTCTCACCACTTCTATTCAAATGTTACTGGAGGGTCTCGTTAGAGCCATTAGGCAAGGAAAAGAAATAAAAGGCACCCAGACTTAAAAAGAAGAAGTAAAACTTTGATATCTCTATTCTCAGATGACAGGATCTGTACAGTTGAAACATGAACAACGCAGAAGGTCAGGGTGCCAACCCTGGTGCAGCTGGAAATCCACATATAACTTTTGACACCCCAAAAACTGAACTAAGAGCCTACTGTTGACCAGAAGCCTTACTGATAACATAAACAGTAAATTAACACGTATTTTGTATATCACATACTGTATTCTTACAATAAAATCATATGGAAAATACTTTAGAGTACTGTACTATATTCATCAAAAAAAATCTGCATGTAAGCGGACCCGCACAGTTAAAACCCACATTGTTCAAGAGTCAACTATACATACAACACGTGTTATTTTTCTATGTATGTGCCATACATTAATAAAGTTCCCCCAGAAATTGTATCTATGTTCTGGCTACATGTCTTATTGTTACTGAGTCTGTTTAAGGTATGAGGACAGATACTACAGAACCATAATGGCAGATTCTAACAGACCACTTCTGTAAGGGAAGGAAAACAGATGAGTAGATGAGCCAGAGGTGGGGGAATGCCTGACCTTTCACCAACCCATATACAGCTGGCATTTTGTTTCACTCTAGCATTCGTGGAGCTCACAAAACACAGGCAAAGGGCAAGGATAAGCAAGCAACCAAGACTCTCTGAGCCTACATGCTAGCCTTGGAATGTGATGGGGAGAAGACCTAGACTCCAAGGACAGAAATCAGTTCGAAAACCAGGCTAGCAAACAATTTTCAAATGACACAAAACAGAGAGCCCTCTAGGCCTTTCTCAAGCTAGCACTTTTTAGGCGGCCACTGGGTGTCAGATGCTTTCCATGTAATATCAAGAATCCCTTCTTCCATTGAAACAAATGTAATATTGTTTGTCAAATATACTTCAATTTAAGAAAAAAAATCTCTCTCCTTTCCCATGAGTTGTACTTCATGGTAACTAAGCAATTTTTCTTTGTAAAAGTACTCCAGATAATAAATGAAGAAAGTCTGTCATTTTGCAGTTAATGATCCTGAGCAATAAATATCAATGACTGCTAACATCACAAAGCAAGATGACCAGACTTACCATGCCTGATAAAAACAACAACAAAAACAAAACAAAACAAAACAAAACCAAACACCTCAGTACTAGTTACAAAGTATTCTAGCTAAAAAAAAGAAAGAAAAGAAAGAAAAAAGAAAAATGTTTTTAAAAGACAGACCTACATCTGATGCAGCCTCTAGCCCTGGGCTGTCCAAATGAAACGTAATGTGAGCCACAAGCATGAGCCAGGTCTTTAATTTTCAATTTTCTAGTAATCACATTTAAAAAAAGGAATTAGAAACACAAATTACTTTTAGTAATATTTAACCCAATATATCCAAAATATTGTATTTCAACAAGCAATAAGTATTTTTTGCAGTATTAATGTGATACTTTACATTCTCTTTTTCACACTAAGTCTTCCGAAATTCTGTATGTCTTTTACACTTACAGCACATCTCAATTCACACTAACCACGTTTCAACTGCTCAAGAGTGGCATGATGGCTATCATAATGGAGAACAGCAGCTCTAGATCTCAAATATCAATGAAATATCTCAAATATCAGTAAATACTGAGAAGAGAGGAACATGTTAACATAGCAATGCAATCAGCAAAATCAAGATTATGGAAGGCTTTGGGACAAACGCACCATTATCTTCAAAACAAATGTGAAAGAAAAATAAAGACATGCCAATCAATATATTGAGATTGAAGAGAAATCTATCAAGGGCAATGAATAGACCATATTTTGTTCCTAATTTGAAATGAAATAAGAAATATGAACAGTAACTGTATATTTGTTGACTGAAATATTTATATGAACTGAAATATATATTCACAGATGGAGTGGGGACTGTCCATGAGGAGGTAACTGTTGATGCCGGAAGACAGGCATGGGGGGGCTCATTCTTCCACCACATATCTACTTCTAAATAGGTTTGAAAAGTTCGGTAATAAAAGTCTAAAATATCTACGTATGTACTTGCCTGTGTAAGCTCCATAATAATACTGGTGGCCTGCCAAGAGAACTGAGTGCTAGGGAACAAAGGAGAAAGATGTTTCACCTTATACTTTTTTTTTTTTAATTTTGAATCATGTAACTGTCTTACCTACTCAAAAAATTAAATTTACACATATATATACTTTGACTCCATCCCCTGGCTTCTACAACTCCATGTCACCAGGCCCAGGCCTACTCACTAGTCCCCATGCTTCCTTTCTGGCCTTCCTTCAATGCACTCTCCACACGGCAGCCAGAGTCGTCTTTTTAAAATAGCGTTCTGTGCCTAAAATCTTTCAATGACTGTCTACAGTGCTGAGGAAACCACCAACTCGTTACCAAGGCAACAAGACCCTATATGACCTGGCCCTCCCTCTCCAGCCTCACCTCGTGCCACTCACCCCTTCTGACCTAGTAATTCCACCCTGTACCAAAGGATACAGACTTACCCAATACATGATTGAGGAAACTGGGACATCTCCACAAAACACACCATGTGGCTATTAAAAATGTTAAAGATGTGGATGCACAGGAAATAATACACGAAAGAGGAAAATGCAAACAGCACATACTCACTGAGTACAGCCACTTTTAAATATGAACACGCACATTCATAAGGACCAGAAAAAAACAGATGACAAATATTTGGCATTCTTAGGTTTCAATTTTCTGAATGTGTTAAAATGCCTTTTTTTTTTTTTTTTAAAGAAATGTACATATTGTACCTCATCCTTCCAATTCATGCCTACCTCCTTTAAGACCTGGACTAACCCATCTTCCTCAAGGAGCCTTTCCCAAGACAGGTCTGGGTGCAGCGATGAGTGCAGGAGCACAGGCCTTTTCTTGTTTACTTTTAACTGATTCCATCTCATTTCCTGCTTGGTAATATTTGTTCCACTACATTTTTACATTTTGTGAAATCAGGTAATGATCTCAAAAACGTGCATATCCTCTTACACAGTACATTGACTAGCACTTCACAAACAGAAGGTGCTCAATAAATGCTCATAGATCCCCTGGAAAGAGCGTTTTAAATATACTCTCATCGGGCCTTACAAACCTATTAAAAGTGGGGTGCAAAAAGCAATCCAAAAACTTTTCTAAGTAAAATACCAACGGACATGATGCAGTTGGGAAAGTGACCTCTCATCTAGGAAGACACCATTTCAAAGGAAATGCCACCTTCAAAAAGTTGTTTTTCAAAATCCAAAACCTGTGAAGAGATTTTTTTTAAATAAGTGAAAATACTAGAAGTTAAATAAAAGCAGAACAGTAAATGGGAGGACTTCGCAAAACCTGGAACTGACACTTTCTATACCACACCTACAGCAGGCCAGAGTAACTGGGCTCCAACAATTATTCCCTACATGACTGGCTAAGTAAGCATCGTAACTAGAAATCAAACTTCCCACTTACTGTAAGATAAAAGCTTCCATCAAACATGGTAAGTCCAATGAAATGCTAAACATGAAGTTCCTGAAGAAAAGAGCCCAAAACATGGCTCTTATTAGTTGAACTATTTTCAAAGACGAGTTCAATAAAATGTGATCAGGGGCGCCTGGGTGGCACAGCGGTTAAGCATCTGCCTTTGGCTCAGGGCATGATCCCGGCGTTACGGGATCGAGCCCCACATCAGGCTCCTCTGCTGACAGCCTGCTTCTTCCTCTCCCACTCCCCTGCTTGTGTTCCCTCTCTTGCTGGCTGTCTCTCTCTCTCTGTCAAATAAATAAATAAGAAATCTTTAAAAAATAAATAAATAAGTAAATAAATAAAAAATAAAATGTGATCAAACAACACAAAATAGGACCAGAAGGAGAAGCAGGAAACAAGGACTGTAGCCCCCACTCTGGCACGGATCATACATGAGGTCTCCAGCAACTAAGGTACCCACAGGTGTCCTTCTGAGCATTAGGGCTAAGATACACTAATCGCTCTTGCTTACTTTTATTATGACTCCAGAACCTTCCCCCGTAATAGTCCAGAAATTCAAACCACACAGATCCTGAGAGGGGCAGCCCTTTCCGCAGGGGAGCTGTGCTTTTAGTGTGGGTGAAAACTCACTTCTCAAGATTTACAGTAAATGCTTCTGATTTCTACGTGGCAGAACGCTTTCCACCCCTTTCCATTATCAAAAATCAACCAAAGACAAGAACAGGAAAGAGAAACATAAACTCCACCTAAGACACATTTGAAACCCCTACACAAAACATGAATAGGAAGATGGAGGAAAGCTCAATCACTGCAGAGGAAGAGGAGCCTAAAGAAGGAGGTTACTGCTGAGAAGCAGGCTGACTGACCCCACAGAACCATGGAGAGGCTCAGAAGATGGGGCTGATGCCTGGAGCTAAAAAGGGGTGTGGGTATAAAAATCGACCTAGAGGGCATTGGGACTCTCAGGTCCCCAGGCCCCCCCTACACACTCAGACAAGCACTCCTCTCTGGTAGCTGCAGAGACCAGAAGGCTAGCTCTGTAACAACTCTACCAGAAGTGTACCACACTTAGGGACTGTGGGCACAAAGGACAGGAGTAAGCTCCGCAACTGAAAGCAGGGAAATTAGGTCAAGGCTAATTGGGAAGACCAATTAGAAGACCCCTCCTCCCCCACCTCCTGCCCTTTAACCTAGCTCCAGAATGTCCAGCCTAACACCAACAAGGCAAGGGACTGAAGGAGCCTTCTCTGAGGAAGCCAAACCAGGGGATAGTAACATTTGGAGGAGAGCCAACAAAAGAGTCAGTCATCACCCTCCACTGAAGCAACAAGTAAACAAGCCCCCAAACACTCAGCTTTCCATTTTTAGCACTTTATTCTTAAAAGTGAATAAACAGCCAAAGATCACCAGATACTGGAAGAAGCTTTCCAGAAAGAAAGAAAGAGATCAAAAAATACAGCAGCAAAGAGGAATGCAGGGGAAACAAAAAATGCAGAAAAACAATAATTTTATTTATTTATTTTTTTTTTAAGTAGGCCACAGGCCCAGCATGGAGCGCAACGTGGGGCTTGAACTCACCACCCTGAGATCAAGACCTGAGGAGAGTCAGACACTGGGCACCTGGGTGGCTCAGTCGGTTAAGCATCTGCCTTCAGCCCAGGCCATGATCCCAGGGTCCTGGGTCAAGCCCCAGTTCAGGCTCCCTGCTCAGCAGGGGGTCTGCTTCTCCCTTGCCCTCTGCCTCTCCTCCCTGCTTGTGTTCTCTCTCTCTCTCAAGTAAGTAAAATCTTAAAAAAGAAAAAAAAAAAGTCAGATGCTTAACCAACTGAAGCACCCAGGTGCCCCATAAAATAGTTTTTTAAAGTTTTAACTGTATTTTAAGAAATTTAACTGAAATTAAACAGACACTATATACATTAAACAAGAATAGGAGGCATTAAAAAAGGAAGAGAGAATAGAGAACACAAAAATATGAAAAAAGAAGTTAAAACTTCAGTGAAAGAACAGTCAAAAATGCTCCGTAAAGTAGAACAAAAAGATTAAGACATGGCCAGGATAAAAAGCTTTTAAAAATTAGAATACTGGGGCGCCTGAGTGGCTAAGTCAGTTAAGCACCCAACTCTTGGTTTCAGCTCAGGTTATGATCTCAGGGTTGGGCTCTGCACTCAGTGCAGAGTCCGACTGAAATTCTCTCTCTCCCTTCCCCATCTAAATAAATAAATAAGTAAAATCTTTTTAAAAAATAAATGAAAAATAAAAATTAGAACATTTAGTACAGGAAGTACAACGTTCAACTGAAATAGGAGAAAATAAACTAGCTTAAATACATTGTACAAAATTTCCTACCAACAAAAGGGCATCAATCTCCAGATTTCAGGCGACTTAATATCCTGCTGGATAAATGAAAAAAGGCTACCATTAAGACATATCATAAAAAATAGGCAAATCAAGGGTGCAATGATCCTCAATATTTGGTGGGGGAATAATGGTTAAAAGGGTTAAAAATCAAACTGGACTTCTCAACAGCAACAACGAAAACTAGAAGATATGGGAGGAATAACTTAAAAATTACTTCCAACCTGGAATGCCAAGCCCAACCAAACATAATCTTTCAGTGTAGTGGTAGAATAACTACATTTTCAGACATGCAAGTCCCAAAAGTCTGCCTCCCAAAAAATTACTGGTAAACTATTAAGAGAATGTGTTCCACCACCACGAGTGAGTAAACACACAGAGGGGAGCCATTAGATGTAGGGAAAGGGGTTCATCACTAGAAAATGATGGAGACAATTCCCAGGATGTCAGTGTGCACCAAGCCAAGAGAACAAGCACATCCTGACTTGGGCAGAGTGACTCAGGAGCACTGAAGAAGCAAATGGTAAGGTGACAGGGCTAAGTGGAGGAAACTGAAATTGAGAAACATTTTACAGAATAGAAAGTTCAAGAACGTTATTCTGAAGGTTCAAAGGAAACCAGGCAAACGAAAAATGAGGCAATCATTAACTCCAGGCAAGAAAAAAGGCTGTACAAAAAAAAGAAATACAGGGCACCTGGCTGGCTCAATTGGTGGAACGTGCAACTCTAATCTCAGGGTTGTGAGTTAGCGCCCCACACTGGGTGAAGAGATTACTTAAAAATAACATTTTCAGGGGTGCCTGAGTGGCTCGGTCAGTTAAGGGTCCCACTCTTGGTTTCGGCTCAGGTCATGATCTCAAGGTAGTGGGATCAAGCCCTGAGTCGAGCTCTGTGCTCAGCAGAGTCTGCTTAAGATTTTCTCCCCTCTCTGCCCCTCCCTCCGCTCATAGGTTCTCTAAGATAAATAAAGTCTTTTTAAAAAAATAAAATTGTAAAAAGAAAGGAAAGGAAAGGAAAAAACAATTGTAGTTTACTACCTGGCTCAGCACGGTAAGATAATTACCTGAACAGAATGATGATTTTGGATATGAATTTAACCAAAACTGTGAGTGTTCTAGAGTATGAGAGAACTGAAGTTATCATCTACCATTAGTGGAAGCCAATAAATAACCCCTAAAATTGGTGAATGAAGACATGACAATGCAAGCATATTATTTAGATACATGAAATGAATGTTAAAGAGTGTCAAATGGCTGTTGCCTCTCCAGAAAGTCAAGAGAGGAGGAGGGTGGCCTTTTTAAAAGGTCTTTCAGAACTATTTGACTTTTTTTTTTTACTTTCTTCAGTATTTTATTGATTGATTGATTGATTGATTGATTTGATTTTTATTTTAGGTTCACACCCAGTGTGGAGCTTGAACTCACCACCCTGAGATCAAGATTCTAAACGGAATGAGCCAGCCAGGAACCCCAGCAATATCTGGCTTAACAAAAAGGTAAATTTTAAGAAAGAGATACAAAATTGCCACCCTGCTAGAAAAACATACAATCGTCCTGGAAGGCCCTCCTGCTGAAAGGTGACATTTTGCTGGATCAAAAGCCTTAAGTCAAGTACATTACTCTACGCTCTGGTCCTGGACAATCCTGAACATACATTAAACCCCAGGAGCCCCCACTTACTAATCCACAAAATGGGAGCAGGGGATATATTCCACTACCTTATTAGTTCTCTTTAGTGTGAAAAACTGGTGACTCTTTCTAGGTCAAGGAAAAGAGAAAAGAATAAACATGCAATGAGGTAAGTTTCAAGTGTTCACTTTACTGGTTTAATCATTTGGCAATCAGTGAACCCTGATCCAGTAACCACTTCCCAGGGTTAGTGGTAAGAGATGATCCTATGCCTACCCACTGTCCGGGAGGCCCCTTAACCTATCATGCACCTCCACGATAAACACAAGATCATGAATCTAAACCCAGAGCTTTTACTAAGTGAAAATGACCACCAGAGACACAACACATGTTCAGTGAGCTAAACTGCCTGCATCCATCTTCTCCAGCACAAGCTCTGAGACCTTGGGATGCACCGTGCCTGTTTCTTCATCTGCAAACGGGAACAGATCAGTACCTACCTCAGAAGATCGCTGTCAGGCTTTAATGAGTGATTTCATGCAAAGCACTACAACAGGATTGGGCACAGGTAAGGGCTTAGTAAACACAGGCTGTCATTATTAGCTGAGTTAAGCCCTCTATTCAAGGCTGACTGTGGAATGAGAGCCGTGTGGGGTCATTTGCTCAATTATTTATTAAAAACCTACTATGTGCCAGACACCCAACAAATGCTAGTCCTATAACGGGCTATGCCAAGTCATTCTATCTCTTTCAAGTAGTGTATTCCTTGCCTGCTAAGTAGGAAATAATACTACCTGCTGCACAGAGCAGAGAAAGGTAAACGAGAGAACTTACCTAAAGTAATCACAGTGCCCCGAGCCACAGCGAGTGCTCAGTAAATATCATTACTCACTACATATCTTCTCTCCACAAACATGGAAGTGACTTTTAGAGTTACCTAATTTACCTACTTGTTCCAGAGCCTCATACATTCCTTGAGTGTGTGATAAGAATTCAATTAATACTCCTTGCACTGACTTTAAAAATCCCGGGCATCCTCCCAGTTTACTTATTATCAACATTCCCAAAGATTCAGGAAAAAGACAGGAAAGAAAAAGACCACACATTACTCCGATCAAAAAATACAGTAAAGCGTATGCACCAGGTTACTGTTACCAGAGCCCTACTACACCTTAGCTTTCTGAAGTCCCCACGTTTATTTCTACACACGGAGTACTTTAGAGAAAAACTTAGAGATCATCACTTTTTTCCAAACTGGCCCCTTCTGTCAGCCCGAAGCCCACACTATTTCTGCATTTCCACGGGCGCACTGCCTCCTGCTTGCTCTTCCCTTCATGGGAAGCTAGTGGTCCATCTCACAAGAGTTTGGTTTCAGTGCTGCTACAAGCTAGGAAACAAACTATCCTTGAGAATTAGCAAAAGGGAAGACTAAACAGCATTAACAAGAAAATGGGAACTTTTTATATCCAAAGCCCGTTTAAGCAGTTTGTTTAGAAATAAACTGAAATCGTGCATTCCTGCTTCTGACAGCCGCCAGGGCTGGGCAGCATTGTCTGGGGAGAAGCGCGCCGGGCCGGCCAACTTTTCGTTAAACACGGTGCCATCCTATTCGGAACAAAGTGAAAGGTCAGCGGGGCGCAGGAGAGGCGCCGGGAGCGGACGGCCTCGCCTCGGCTAACGCCGCGAAGTTGGCCGGCTCGCCCCACTTTCCCTTTTGTCCTCCGCCCCTTCCGCGGGGCTCCCGGCCGAGGCCCGGGGCGCGCGGGGGCGGGCGGCGCGGACGCGGACTGCCGGCCGTCACCCCGCGCCC
>NC_048224.1:60384671-60395185 GCF_002007445.2 Ailuropoda melanoleuca | reverse complement strand
TACGGCCCAGCGTGCGGCGTCCCCGGCGCGAGCCTGCGCCCGCCGGAACCGGGGCGCGCGGGCCGGCCGGGGGGCGGAGCCGGGTGCAGCGGCCTTCCGGAGGTTTCGCGGCGGCCGGGCGTCGTTCTCGCGTTTTCACAGATACCTTTTCCTTCTACGCGGTCATTCTGGTGGGCCGGCTGGGGTGGAGAAGAACCCCTGACCTCTAACCCCGGACACACTCTGCTTCCGTCGGCCTCGTAAAAGGCGGATCCTGACTTGCGTCCTAGGGCGGTGCCCGGGTTCGAGGGTATTCCCGGCTTGGTGGGCAGGGGCTTGGTTGTGAGGAATGCCCACCTGGAGCGTGCTTCTGGGCCGTACCCAGTGGTGGGGGTGCCCCGGCCGGGGGTTGTCCTGCTAGGAGTGGGTGCGGTGCCGCCGTTGTGCCGACCGAGGAGCCTGCCCCGACAAGGGGAGGGCAACGTGCCGGTGCGGAGGATTGCCGGGCTTTGGGAGGATGTTTCAGTGAGGAGAGTTGCCTCCGTTTGGGATGCTTCGGTTAGGGGAGGTGCCCTGATTAGGGGTTATGTCCCAACTCGGGGATGCTATGGCCAGGGGGCACTTCCGCTGTGGGAGAGGATGCTCTGATTACGGAGGTGTCCCGCTAGGAAAGTGTGCCTTGGATGGGGTCTGTGTTCTGATTGGGAAGGCTGGGGGTGGGGTGGGGAATGTCCCCAGGAGGAGGTGTGCCCCCTCTGGGCAGCCTCCCTGAGCAACCCCAAGCTCTTTGAATCAGCACCTACCCGCCAGCCTGCCTCCCAATTATGCACAGAGATCTCTGCACACCAAGCGGCCTACATGGACGGCATCAGATAAACTGGCTTCGCCCTCCCGATCCTTATGGCCAGGCCTATTTTTACCATCTTCTGGGAGTTGAGGAAAGAAATATAGGCTGAAATTGGGGTTCTCTGGCCAGTCTTTGCAGCGAGAACTGAGGAAGCCCTGATCGAGGGCTAATCTGTCTCCCCCTCGCTTGTGAGGGCTCACTCTCATGGGACTCCAGGAAAATTACTAAAGTGGCGTTCACCGTGCACACGGGCAGAGGAGGAAGTGGACGAATGTAAGTACCTAGGATATCTTCCCCGGTTTCTCTGGGACAGCCTAAGTCAGCTCCTGACAGGCTTAGGACCCCAATTGTAAGCCTCATGACTGAAAGCTCAGTAGTCCGGGCCTGCACAGCCCAGCCTGACCCACCTTCACCCATACGTGCCTCTCTGGCACCATCCTCCCCATCTCCACTCCTGCCTTGGGTCCTAGTCTGTCCCTTCCGTGAAACACTTGTATCTCCATGGTCTCTCTACCGTCCTTGGGTTTCAAATACCACCTCTTCAGGGAAGCCTTCCCTTACCTCCTTATTGAAAATAGTACTGCTCCCCAGAACATCCTTGCTTTATTTGACTCCATGGCACTCCACTGCTATATTCTTTCTCACTAGAAATCTAGACAGGGCTTTTTATCTTGTGTGCCCTAGTGCCTAGAACAATGCTTGGCACGAGAGACAAATATTTGTTGAATGAATAAATAAGATGTGGAGGAAAAAGTCCTTTACCAGGCAAATCGACTGTAAGTGAATGTCAGAAGTAGGATATGCTCCCATTTTGCACTGTCAGCCCAACCCACCCTATCCTTGTGTGACCACTGATAACTTATGTCAAGTGTCTTTTTGACACATACCATGTGAACTGTGTAACCATCAGGTCAGTTCTGAGATGTGGGTTGAGTGAACAAAGCAAGGGAGTTGAGTGCCCTTAAGACCACCTAACTGTTGAGAGGCTGAGATGGGATTGAAAGCCAGGCAGGTTTTCACCTGAGGCTGCTGCTAGAGGATGTCCTCTCTGTGGCATATTCTGAGCATTTCTCCAATGTTCATCCTCTCCTTGTCCCACAAATAGTAACATTTTAGCTAGGTACATGGCTGCGTGGCTAAGGAGCACATTTCCAACTGTAAAGAGTGACCGATGGAATGTTTGCACAAGTGATAGAATCTACTTCCCAGCCTGTAGCCCCCAAGAAGTTAGGGGAGCAGACCCAGTATATTGGCTGGTGGTGAAATCTGGAATGGTCACCCTGGACCCCGGGGTGGAAGCCTCAACTTGAGAATGACAGCTGTGTCATCAGGCCCAAATCTTACACTTCTGGATTGTTAAGTGTACAAGAAATAAACCGGGGGGGGGCGCTCAATATGTTCCATAAGTTCGTTATAGATTGATAACTGAGACACCTATCCAAGGTCACTCCCGCACTATATGTCAGATACGGAATCCCAACCCGAAGTCTTATCCTAATCCCACCTACAGTATTTCCCAAAGCACGGTTCAGGATCACTGGCCCCATTGGGCATTAACAGGCCCTCCCCTCAGCACTGGAACATCTGCAGGATGCCCCTTTGGTAAATGTTGCTCTGCTGAACCCTGACTTTATTTGTCCTTGGGTTCCTTGGATCCTAGACAACAGGCATTTGAAAGGGACATCAGGAACAAGCGTGGGCTTGTGTGCTCACACTTCGATGGGAGATGAGAAGCAGTAACCCTCAGAGCTGGACGTGGGTGGCAGTGATGACAGCGGGGACTCGAGCCCAAGCAGGAGGAAACAGCACAAGGGGCAGGGACTTGGGCAAGCCCACCTCGTCACCCCCCACAGGGTTTCCTCTGGTGCAGGAGATGTGAACTCTGCCACCTGGAACGATGGGTGCTGGATGGGCAAGCCCAAAGTGTGTCAATAAAACATTACAGGGGCGGTCTTCTCCCCATATTACAAATACATTTTAAATTAACACCAAGGCTCCAGACATGCAAGCCCCACTCTGAGGGCGCACCCTTAAGCAGAACCATGAGAACAAGCACCAACCCCGGCCCGAGTTAAAGGTACCCAGCCCATGCTGCTCCTGCTCCCTGGGGCCAGTCTTCGGGGCCCTAGGCACCCGGAAGGAGGGGCCCAGAACCATGGAGAAGGGCACACTCCCTGGAGGGGATGGGGTGGCCCATAGGCAGGGTTCCAGGGATGAAGGAAGAGGGAGCAGGACCCGGGGCGGGGGGGTGCGTGCCCAGAAGGGGCCCCCAGGGCTAGGCTGCTGTGCACCGGGCAGGAGGAAGGTGCCCGAGAGGCTGGCCTGTGCCCAGCTCTACAAATGAAGCACTTTATTTACACGGCATCTCTCCAGGCCCCAGCCCCCCCGGGGAGAGGCTGGTCCCTAGGCAGAGACTGAAAGGAGCGGCCGAGCAGCAGTGGGTCCTGAGTGGGCCGGGTCAGGCCAGGAGCGAAGAAGGCACGAGGCCCTGGGTACCCAGTCCCAGGGCAGAAGTCAGCCCACCCGGAGAAGGTGGCACAGGGTCAGCTCCCGGGCATCAGGCTAGGATCTGCACCGCCACAGCTCTGCTCATAGGATGGTGGGGCCTCTGTGGGGAGAGAGCAAGGTCTGCATGGGGCTCATGGTGCCCTTTCCCCCACCAGGCCCCAGGGCCCTCACTCACCATAGGGATAGCCCCATGAGCTGTACTCTGGGGGCAGGATCAAGGTACTGGTGGTGGGCACTGGCCCTCCGGAGCCCTCTGCAAAGTAGGGGACAGTGGCACCTGTGGAGATGCACAAGGGAGGGGGCAATGGGTGGGGAGCAGGGCTGCCATCCTGAGGGCGGGGTTCAGGGGCACCAGGCACAGAGCCAAAGGCGGCAGGTAATGGCTGCTGTTGTGAGTGGCTCTTCGTGGAAAGGGAGACTGCATCTGCAAAGTGGGGGCTGCTGGCCGCAGCCTCAGCCTCCTCCTGGGGCGGTGCAGAGGGTACCACGGAGACCGGGGCCCCAGGAGGCAGCCCTGGGCCTGGCCGGGGGCTCATCGGAGCGTGGTTCAAAGCGATATTGCCGATGAAGACGGGGAGGGTCACGGTGGCTTCAGGCACCTTCAGGGAGACCTGGGGAGGATGGGAGAGTGAGGCTAGGCCACGCACCCCCCTTTCCCCATCCCACTCCCTCCAACCCCCAGCACCTGCAGGTAGTAGTCCACGTGGATGAGGCTGCAGCCCGGCAGGGCTGACTGGGGCAGGGCAGGCACCAGGATCTGCTCTTGCCACTGTGCCCGCCTCCAAGCCTTGACACCTGTACCCTCTACCTCTGCAATGGTCCGCACATCATAGATCCAGCGCTTGGCCTTGTAGGACACTTTCTGGGGAAGGGCCAGCCTGTGAGCCTGGGCAGGCCAGCAATCTCCCCCTCCTCCAGCCCCGTGGGGACAGGCCTTGACAGCCAGAGGGAACTCTGACCTGCAGCAGACTGGCTACTACCGGGCTCGTATCCTTGCCTGACTGGTTCTCAATGTCAGCCTGCAGCCGCAGCACCTGCCCTACCACGTAGCCACGGAGGTCAGTGCTGGCGGTGAGGACCACGCTGCCCGTCTTCACCAGCTTGTAGGAGAACTTCTTGGTAGTGGAGGCCACGTTGGGTTGCTTGAAGGGAGGACAGTAATGAAGGGGTTTGGTGGGTGTGGGCAGCCTAGATCTCTGCGGCTCCTGGACAAGCCCACTCAGCCCTGCTGTGCCCTTCCCCCAGACACCGCACAGTCGGCTCAGGACAGAGAAGCCCCTGCTCTTCTAGATCCCGGCCGCCTCATCTCACCTGGGGGTAGGGCATCAGCCAGGAGACCACTGCTTCATCCTCACCTCAATGTCTGGGATGCTGTTCAGATTCAGGGGGCTCAAAATATAGAACACTCGGCTGCACTGGTGATCCTTGGAAAAACGTGGTGTGTCGATGGTGGCCCGCACCTGGTGCACAATCTTCCCAAAGGGGCCCTCAAAGGATGTAGGTGCTGTGGCTGGAAAGAAAGCAGGGAATGGCACCCAACTGTCCCCTGTCCCACCTCCTGTCCACCAGCTGTCACCACCAGGCCTGGCCAGGCAAGGCCGGGCTCTTACCAGGAAGCAGGAACTGAAAGGGGAAGCTGTGCTCTCCAGCTGGCAGGCTCCCTGCAGAGACAGGAGGGAGGCGTGAAGGAGAGAAGACTCAGGAGCCTTGAGGTGACACCACAGGACACAAGTTAGGAGCAGTTCATACTGAGTCTGGCTACTGGGTCTCCCAGCCTCTGACTCCAGACACCATAGCAGCACAGGGCTGCAGCCTGGGCAAAGGAAGGGGTACAAGAACTTGGCTTAAGCAGGAAAGGGGGACGGGGATATTCCAGGGCCCACCCAAATCAAAGAGAAGCTGGCCCCCTTTAACCACCTAGGCTCTATCAGGCAATGCCTAGTACCTGCTGGGGAGAGAAACACAACAGGGTACAAAGTCCTGCTAGAGGGTGGGTCAGCACAGAGATCCCAGAGGCAGATGGAAAGGTGGGATGGACAGACCCCACTTTCAACCAAGGTCTTCCCTGGAGGGGTTCACTATATGCAACAAGGCAAGTACAGGCTCCCAAACTCACCCTTGTCAGCCAGCGACAGAGCACTGTTGAAGTAACCCTCCTCCACTACCCATGCCGCATCGTTGGCCTTGCTGGACACCCTGCAGGAACCCATGCANCCGGGGGGGGGGGGGGGGGGGGGGGGGGGGTTTACAGTGTGAGACCCAGCCAGCCACTGGCCTGGGCCCCTCCCTGCCCCCATCGTAGAGATTTAGGTGGAGCTGGCAGCACCAAGGAGTGCTGGGCCTTAGGCAGGTCAGCAAGTGGCTTGTTGCCCTTCAGAGGATACCTCATGTCGATCCCCCATTTTGGGGTACTCCCAGGGAGCCAGGGCGATGAGGCACAGGGTTAAATCCTATAGTCCAGAACAGGAGGGCCCCAGTGGTCACCCAGATGACACCTGGACAACCCCCAACCTGGTAACCTTGGGCCACCCCCGGCCCCACCAGACCTCTGTAAACTCAGCTCCCTCAAAGGGATGCTTGGGACACCAATGATGAACAGAAGCCTACGGGGCAGCTGACCTCCAGCCCCATTTCGGGTTGGCTCACAGGCAAGCCAGTTAGGCTAGGAGGCGCCCCTTCACGCTCCAGGAAGCTAACTGCTAGCCCTCATGATTCAGGAATGTGGTCAGACCTGCCTGAGCAGGTAAGGTACCCAACAGTCTGGCACACTGCAGGGTGGGGACACCTTTGACTTCCTGGACCAGTGGTGCCCAGGAGGGCTGATTTCCTACATCAAGAGATGGCTTGGTCTTCTCCCCGACCGGGACCGTTTGCAGCAGAGGTCACTGCCACCTTTCTGTGGTCAGGAACTCAAATTCCCCACTGGAATGGACGTTTGCCCAGACACCACTATGGTCAGAAGGCCGTGGCTGGACCAGCAAGGAAGACACCACAGCTGGAGGGGCTGGGAGCTCAGTGACAGGTAGACTTGCGGCTGCACCCCTCCTTTAACTGCAGGGCTGAGACAAGGCCAAAGATACCAGCCTCCCTGCCCAGCCTCTCCCCTTCCTCCCCTGACTTGATGATCAGGTGAGGGGAAGGTGACTCAGAATCTGACACCCTCCTGACAGAGCCACCAGGCAGGAGAAACCTGGTATCCTGCCCAGGGTCAGCGGCAAGCCATACCAGACATGTCCAGGTCTCCTCAGGCCAACCCAACCCTGACAAAACAAGCCTCCTGTTGGCCACCCACAGACCACGGGGCTTTCCCTCAGGAACCCTTGGCTTATCCTCTACCCCCACTGGCACTGCCAGTGACCTGACCTCGGCCGATTTCTAATCCACACTCCATCAGCCATCCCCTCCTAGGGCCAGACCTGGAATTGCTCCTACCCCAGAAATCTGACACATCAGTGGTGCTCCTACAGATGAACATAGCCCAGAAGAAATATTCCAGGGCAGTGAGTCAAGAAGGGGAAGTATGACCACTCCAGATGCCACGCCACTCTACACTCCCCCACAGAATGCGTGCATCTCCCTCTGGAATCTGGCTGCCCTGCGAATTCCAGGACCCGCGGCGTATGCCAGAAGGAATTAAGTGGTCCCCAGATTGGCCCAGTGCTAGCTGGAAACTGTCAAGTGACCTCAGGATGGCACACAGAGCTGCAGAACCACCCTGCCCACCTCTGTCCAAATTCCCAATCCACAACGCTGTGAGTTGTAATAAACCACTTAGTTTAGGGGTGATTTGTTACATAGAAGTGACTTTCACATAGCAGCAGATGACAGGAACAGATATCCCACCTCAGTAGAAATCAGAGAAACTCAAATGAATTACCATTCTAACCTATCAGTTGGCAAATATTAAATATTTTGACATGTGTTGGAGAGATGGAAAAACACTCCTTTGCAGTGATCAAACTGTAGGCCGATACAGGGGCCCCGGCAAAGCACCAGGAAGATCTGCTAGGACCTTACATGGACATCCCAGAGGACCCAATGGTTCTCACAATCCACCCTAACTACCCAGGAGCTACAAGCAACACGGTTTGTAACAGCAAACTATCTAGGCATGGCCCATGTGTCCAACAGCAGGATGGCTAAAACAAGCACCCACCCAGCCCGGACACATGGCCCCCAGAATACAGATGAACAAGCCATGGGGTCTAACCCTAAACAAAGAGTATCACACCAACCCTTGGGGTATCCCAGAGGGGCCCAAGTTCTATGACATTCCCAATCCCCAGGCAAAGAGCCTCTTTTCGCACACATGCTGAAGCCCCTTCAGGGACCTTGCCTGAATGAGCGGCTTCCAATCGCCATCTTGGAGTCAAAGGGCCTGTTCTTGTCCACTCTCCTCCGTAGGGGAACAATGGAGGCACAGGGGATGAACAGCACAGGCTTGTCCCTCCTACCCCATGCAGGGGACTTCCGCTCCTGCAGGTGAGCACGGCCATCATACCAGCGCATGTGCCCCAGGGCACAGCCACAGGACAGGGGCAAGTGCGCTATGGTAAGGGGCAGCCTCCAGTCCACAGCAACATGCCCTGCTACACCATCTGGGGTTACAAGTGTTTCACTTCTACCAGTGCTCAGATGCATAAAGAAAGGCAAGTACCAAACTGATAAGCATCCATCTGGAGGTCTGGGGCTGTTCCTGTTCTCTAAGGAAAATCATCATGTGAACTGTGTTCCAGAGTGACTTCTGGAACTTTCCTCTCCAGCCAGCACTCCCCTCTCCAGCAGCCTTCCTGCTTGCACCATCCACCATCTGACCAGGAAGACCTCTGCTCACCCTCATTCTGGTCCCAAAGGTCTCACTCACCTCTACCAGTTCCCACAAAACTGGAGCAGCCCAACCTTTGGCACATCTTTTCACTAAGGCTCTGGCCTATGAGGCACTTCCATCTGTCCTGTTTCCAAGTCTGAAACATGAGAATAGTAACAGTGCCCCCCTCCCAGGGTTGCTCTGAGGGTTCACAGAGTTGGTCCATGGGAGGTGGGAGAATGGCATCTATCCCATGGTGAGAGTTCAGTGAGCTGGCGGAGCTAGGAGCTGACTGCTGTTGTTCTTTGGGCTCCCCCCCTCCCAACACCCACCCTGGAAAGCAGAACATAGGGCACCCCCGCATGACCCCAAGCCTCAGGCTGGGCTGGATCCAGGCTCCAGGGACCAGTTCCTTCCACAGCTTTCTCCTTCTGCATTAGCTCCAAGGGCAGCCAGTGTTCTCATGGTTGAGTGCAAATCATCTCTGTCCTTCGTCAGACAAGTATTTAGTGGGCAAGACTAAGAGCCCCCCAGGGCCTGAAGGCCTGAGGCCTCCCCACCTCCATGTCCTCCTACAGGGGTGGAGGGCCTCCCTGTTGCATCACTGGCTGATAGCAAGAGCTCAACAAGTATCTTATGAATGAAAGAAAAAAAGAAGAACCACAGTCTTTCCTTTTCCAAACCCAACCAGGGCTGAAAGAAGCCCCAGAACAGCCTCATTACCCACATTCTGTCCACGCCCCAGGGACAATCTGAATAATAACTCTTCTGGCACAAAGTCATCATACATCTACTCTTCAGCCTATGCCCCCATCTTCCCTCCCCTATTCTGGCGATTGGCTAGAACATTTAGTGGGGATCATCAGCAGGGGCTCCCTCAATATCCCATGGCCCAACTGTCCATTTGCCCACACCCCAGCCACCACATGGAGGCTACTCTGCCAGGCCAGGCCATCCCTTCACTGTGGTCAGTAACGGTTTGTTTGCCCTGGGCCCAGCTGCGGGAGCATGACTAGGCGGATGGGCCAGGCAGTGAGCTCCAGCATGGAGTCTCATGGCTGCCATCCCCCAGCTACAAGCCCACCCCTCCTTCCTGTGCCCCGGGCTCTCCCCTCAGTCCCATTTCAACTGTCATCTCTTCCTGTGCCCCAGGGAAGAGCTGCACTGTCACTGCTGTGCCCCCTGCCACCACCATAAATGCCCCCACTCAAACCCCAAACACCAACGAAGGAGACAGGAAAGGAGGTGTGGGTCATCAGGAGGGGACCCCACAAGGCTGGACGCCTGACCAGGGGTAACCTTCACCCAGTTTCTTCCTAAACCCTGTGGCCTCAAACTCCACAAGGTCAGGAGTCAGACCCATCCAGGACCGGGGCAGTGGCTCTCAGTCCTCAGAAACACCAGAAGAGCTGAGCTGTTAAGCACGCAAGGGCCCAGGGGATCAAAGTCCAGAGGGATGCCTGATGGCTGTGGTTTGGGCCAAGCATCCCAAGGTGGAGAAGCACTCCAGCAGGAGAACCGTCCCACAACAGGCGCACCCTCACGCTCAGAACCAGCGATCAGGCATGGAGTCCCTGGGCGGTACCCTGAGGGCTGATCTTTGAAGTCCCATTCAGGACTGCCCACACCTCAGAGGGCAGATAAGGCCAGCACCTGCAGAGAGCACTAGCAAGGACCACGCCAGCAACCTGACTCCCAGTCCCAAAGTCCCAGACGTCTGCACCAGCAGAAGGACCAGCCAGTAGGGCTCGGGTTCAGCTCCTACATGCTCACTGGGCTGGAGGCCTGGGTCACGCAGGGCTGAACAAGACCCTCCCAGATTGCAAGGCCAAGCCTTAGCCTGCGTGAAACGGGTGCACCGCGGGACCATGAGGATTGAGGGCCTGCGCCAGGGGCCTGGGCGTGTGGGAGAGAAAGCCCAACAGCGAGGGCCAGGCTCCAGGTGAGGGCCCAGCAGGTGTAGGGTGCAACCGACCCTGCAGACCCGACAGAGAGGGTCGGTGCGTGCATGTGTCCAAGTCAGAGTGGCCTTCGGCAAGGTGGGCAAGATCTAAACCCCCGCCCCCGGCTCTGGCCGACCCTAGGAGACAGAACAGGAAGGGCACATGCGGAAGGACTGGGCCGCCCTGGCTTCCCTGCTCCGCCCCATCTGCCAGCAGCCATCCACCCGGGCGGGTCTGCGCCGCCCGGCCGGCCGCACCCCAGCCCTCCCTAAGCCGGCGGGGCCCAAGACTCCCCGGGCCGCCAGGAGGCGAAGGGAGGGGGCGGCAGGAGGCAGGTCCAGGCCAAGCGCCGCGGATCCAGCTCCGCGGGTCCAGGCCAAGAGCCACCGCGGCCGCTTCCGGGAGCACCGACCCCCGCAGGTGCTGCGCA
>NC_048224.1:60377426-60384398 GCF_002007445.2 Ailuropoda melanoleuca | reverse complement strand
CCTGACCCCGCCCTCCCCGCCCGCCAGCCCCGGCCCGCCTGCGGGGTGGAGGCCGGCGCGCCGCGCGGAACCCCGGCGCACGGGCGCCCCCTGCTGCCCCGGGAAAGGCGACTGCCTCACCTGTCGAGGGGCGGGCCGGGCCGGGCCGGCGCCCCCTCCCCAGTCTCCGCCCAGTCGCGGCATGCTCTCTGCGGAGGGCCGCCCCGCGTCGCTCGGCGGAAGGACGTCACGGGGGCGGCCCCCCAGCGCAGAGCGTCCCCTTTTCTGCAGACCGGCCGGGTTCCTTCCGTGGGCGCCGCGGGCGCTTGGGGTGGCGGCGGCGTTCCTGGGGAGCGAGCCTCGGGCGGAGGCCGCGGACCGGTGCCCCCCCCCGGCCCCGAAGGCGTGGGTGCCGGGCTGTCCGGACACCGGAGGCGCGAGAACGGCGCCCCGGGGACGAGGTGGGAGAGGAGGGACTGCCTCTGACCTGCCGTCTCTTAGGAGGTCCATGTGGAGCAGGAACGTGGGGCGAGGGGGAGCTGGGGGACCCGAGAGGGAGTGCAGCGAGGGAGGGCGATGCTTGCGCAGAGCAGGGCAGGTGCCCACCGGCGCCTTATTCTGGAAGCGCCTGAAGGAGGGCGTCAGGGTGGCCCAGGTTTTTGTCCAGGGGACCTGCGTAAATGGGGTGGCATTTTCTGATGGAGAAGCCTGGCTTAGATATAAATTGGGGGCTGGGACAAAGTTATGACAGGCAGAATCTAAGACGCCCATTAAGTACGTGTACGCTTGAGTGTGAGGAAGACAAAGGTCTTCAGATCTGCTGGCCCCTGTTTGATGATGGTAATTCAACTCGGGGCACTGATGACTTCAAAAGTTTGGGGTGAAAGCCACAGAAACCTGATCTAGCCCTCCAGCAAAAGGAGAGAGGCTTACAGGCTAGAGGGATTCCGCTGGACCAGGCTGAGGAAGAGGAGGGGCCTGAGGCCCTGGAGGGCCAGGAGTGTGCAGCCAGCACCAGCTCCCCATCCCCCCTCGCTTGGGATTCTGATGTTGGGGTGTGGGGAGAGGTCTGATTGGCCACACTTAAGACGTTTCCCAATACCATGCAAATAGAGAAATTCCCAAACGAGGAGTTCAGGGTCCCCCTGGGAATGGGGAGAATTGTGGGCAACCCATAAATGCCCCGTCTCCACAACAGAAGTCAAGAAGGGAGTGTTTTGGGAAGGAGTAATAGACTATTTTGGCTGCTGCTAAGATGAAGTCAAGGACAGAAAATGGAGCCCTCGTTCAACTCTGCACTGTCACCCACCCATCCCCTGTTCTGGAAACCGGGGCTGTTCAAAGGCCCTAACTTCCCTAAGTGCTCCTTTCCTCTTGCTCTCAGGCAACCCAGGCTTCCCCCTGGAGCCTCTCAAATGTAGGTGTTTATTTTCACACAACGCCCCTGTGTCTGGGCCTGGAGTGTGTGCCCTCCTGACTCAGAACAACTTCCAACCCATTTGCCCCCTCCCTAAAAGCTCCCAGTTTTAACTTATTTTCTCAGAATGGTAGTCCACCTGCTCCACTGTTACTGTCATCTTCAAAGCCCAGTTCAGTCCCCCTTATTTTTTGGTGATTTCAGCTCCTGACTCCCTGTCATTCTCTCCAATAACATTGTTGCAGGAATTCTTAGTGACTCCAGAATCCACGTGGATGGTCCTTCCAACCCCCGCCCTCTTTTAAAATGTACCTGGGATTTGTTTTAATCAGGTATGAGGAGGTGACAGACGCTGAGACAACCGCCTCAAAAGAAGAGTTTAGTGCTTCTAATTCCCAAGAGGAGGGGGCACCAGGGTTGGTCAGGAGGCAGGATTTCCTAGGAGAGAGCGTGGCCCAGAGCCTTTATTGTGTCTTCTGTGAGAAGGAATGGGTGAGACAGGGTACACAAGTTTGAGCAAGCTTAGGATTAGATAGTTTGAATAATTCCAGCGGTCGCTGGTTGTCCAGTACCTGGCCCTATCATGATTCAGGACGGGGGGATATTGGTGTGTGCGTTTGGTAAAGGAGGTGTTTGGGGGTATAGCCTATGGATTGGTTGGTTTGCCTGTGAAAGCTGTGGTCCCAGGCAAGTTGCTATCTCTAGGAATTAGCTAACCCTGGGAGGGGCAGCCTCTCCCCAGCCAGCAAGGCCCCCAAAATGTCAATGTATCATACAAAAAATAACAACATGATCAATTAAGCTCTTGTCCCCTTGACTCCTCTCCTCCGAGAACCTTCCCCAGGTGACTTACAGCAGCTCTGTCCTATGGCTTTCTCAGTTTGTCTGCCAAGATGTCTGGCAACAACTCCCATCCCTTTACATTCACGCTGTTGCTCCCATCAGATCCTATTGGATCTGGGCTGGCCCCTTGACTTGCTTCAACGGGCAGAATGGCAATGAAAGAGATGCCACAGAAGTTGCAGGCTCTAAGGAGGCCTTGAAGCTTGTTTGCATTCTCTTGGTGTCCTGAGCTACCATTGCAGAACATCTGGTTACCCTACTGGACAGATCGCCGAGAGAGGGAGAACGCCTGCCCAGGGGAGTGAAACCATCTCGGACTGCCTGCCTCAGTCACAGACCCCAATGATTGTGGCTGTAGGAGTGACCCAAATCACCCTAATTTATTATTTATTCTGAAAATTAGGCCGTATTCCACCAGGAGGCTTTTCCACTCAGTGTGGGGTATGCTGAGGACAGAATGTCCAAGATCCGGCACTTAAGTGTCTGATGCCTCGACCGAGGCTGGTCGGTGTCTCTTCCGTCAGGCCTCTCTACATGGCTAGTTTGGGGTCCTGCACAGCATGACGGTCTTCAGATAATGAGACTGATTACGTGACAGCAAGTCCCTTAGAGGGAAGAAGGTGAAGCTGCCAGTCCTCAGGCCTGGGCTCAGAAGTCCCAGAACTTTCTAATAAATTAAGTGCATTAAAACAGTCACAGGACCAGTGTGGATGAAGCATCACACACAGGGAGGGAATTGATTGTGACAATTTGAGAAACTTGCTACACCAGCTAAGTGCAGAAGAACCAACAACTGAGCCCATTCTAGATTACAGAATCATGAGAAAAGTTGTTGTTTTAAACCACTGCATTTTGGGGCTGGTTTACTATGCTGCAGCAGATAACTGGGACAGAAATTGGTACTTATAAGTGAGATACTGCCATACTAAAATTCTAAAATCTGACACTGACTTCGGAGCAAACAGCAGGTGGACCTTGGCAGCGAGAACTTCGCTGATGGAGGCTGGATGAAGGAGGCCATGTCCAGAATTGGCAAGAAAACGGTGAGACCATTGTCTGTGGTAACATGAAAGATAGAAAATGTGTCTAATGATCTCATTTTCCTGGCAGAAAACATAAAGGCCAATTGGTTTTGTTCAGTTATGCTGAAGTGAAATAAAAGAGAAAAATTAACTAAAGAAGTAACTGTTCTGTGTTCTGGCAGAAGTTAGAGGAAATATTTCCAAGCCAGGTCTTGCTGAGTTGGTATATCAAAACTCGTTCTCATTTCTAGCCTTTCCAGGGAGCAAAAAGTTCTGAAAGTAAGAAATGGTGTCATTGTAAAGATTAAATCTGGGGCACTGCCCGCAAAACATGAGAGTTAAAGTAAATTCAAGGGTATGGTTGTATGATCCCTTCTTAAGACTTCTGAGGCTTTTAGGTGGGGGTAGGAAGTCCTTGTAGACCTCCTCAGCCATACAAAAGGGCTTCTAAAAATTTTGAGGTCTTTGTCCCACCTGACTAAGGGGCCACAGGAGAGAAGAACCTTCTCAAAGACATTTGCAGTATAGCTTTGAAACGAGTTACGGTTTGAGATATAGAAAATCCAGTTTTTTTTAAAGGGTTGTATCTGCTTGAAGTGAAATGTAAAATGGACAGATTTGGAAGTAAAAGAAGTGTATGGGCCCTTGCTTTCTACCAGCAGGAAGCAGATAGACAAAGCCACTCAGCTGCAAACACAGGCCATTTCCTATGGAATACGGGGTCACTGCGAGTACAGGGCCCAGTGCCCAGGGGAGGAACCAGGAACGCTAAAAACAGTAGCCAAGGGAGCCATTTGCAGGGAACAGACCAGCCCTGATAAAGGAGTATTGTGATGTGTTAGCTGGATTCCAAAACTGCTGTGGAGCAGTGACTAAGGGTATACTCCCCCTCTTTGAACAGGGTGTCTGTCCACTTACACTGTGCTTCACCATTGAATGTTGGCTGTCGGGGGGCAGATAACATGCCCTCGGAGCAAAAGGGGCGGTCGCCTTATCCATCTGGCCTGGACTCCAAGCCTAATGCTTTGATGAGATGGTGTTTCTGGGACCACTTGGGAGATGCACTTTTCAAGAGAGGGACATGAATAGTTAGAGGCCAGAGGATGGACTGGGGCAGGCTGTTCCACTAGTGCCCCCCCCCCAGTGAACCACACTTCCTACACTTGTGAACAGCCTTCCTACACTGATTTGGGGCTTGCCCTGGTGACTTGCTTTGGCCAGTGGGATACTAGCAAGAATGATTCAAGCAGAGACCCAATATATGCTTGCATAATGGGACTTGTCGCTCAAAGCACGGCCTCCATGCTGGAAGGAAGTCCAGCTATCCTGTCTGGCCATGCGGGGAACCCTGAGTAGTAAGACCTCACACAAAGACAAGTCACATGGAAGACAAATTAGGTGCTCCAGTGAATTCCCAGCTGAGTGCAACCAAAGGAGGGACCCAGCTGACACCATGCGGAACAGACTCCAATCATAGAATTGCAAAAAATAATAAATCAGTGTTGTCTTAAGCCATTAGTTTTGGAGTGGTTGGTTTGCACAAAAGCATACAGTCATCACCAACAGCCACAGCCCTTTTGATCTCAGGTGCACACATCTCTGGCTACTACCTCCTGTCCTGCTAGCCCACTCTCTCTAGTGCCAAGACTCCTGCAACCCATCGGCCCCACCCCCTCTGTTGTCCTCTCTCCTCTCTTCATTCAGCTCTAACACCATAGGCAAGCATGGGGGCCACTCTCTTTTAGAACCCGCCCCTTTCCTGCTGACGCAACCACAGTCTTGGCTAAACCCCACCCTCCTCTTTCTACCCGCCTTCTCTGCAGCAGCCCACACAGGCTGGAGAGAAACACACAGTCACACTGACTGGGGCCCTAAACACTGCGGGGCCGTCCTACTGCCTTCTCCTTCTCTTGGACAGTTACATCACTCCTGGACCTCTCTCTTTGCCCTACCAACATTTGCTCCCCTGTCCTCACTTTCAACTGATGACTTTGTTTTCTACTTATATGAGAAAGTAGAAAGTTCTCATCAGCAGAGAACTCCCCCAAACTCCTACCTCCACACCCACTTGCCTTCCAGAAACTTAACGTCAGGCTGTCCTTTGTACTGAGCTGAACCAAAAGATTTTATTTATTTGAGAGAGAGACAGAACAGGAGCAAGGGAGAGGGAGAAGCAGGCTCCCCCCTGAGCATGGATACCCCCTCAGTGCTCGATCCCAGGATCCTGGGATCATGACCTGAGCCAAAGGCAGACGCTTAACCGACTGAGCCACCTAGGCGCTCCTCCGCATTTTCTTCCAACGTGATCTTATATAGTCGCATGGCTTTAAGTACAACAAACATGCCAAGTATTGAATTGGTATTGAATGCCATGTTTATACCCCAGGCTGGACAGCTCCCCTGAACTCTATACGCATATTCAATTGCTTTGCAACCTTAACATGTAGCATAATCAAGAAATTCATTTTTATTTTAAGCCACTGAGAATTTGGGGTTGTTACTGAAACACAAACACGGCTCAACTGACTGCTACAGAACACTGGCCAAACACCCATTATCTCTTGGCTAGCTACTTGTATTCACTTGCTAAATAGCCTTCCTGCTTCCAATCTCCGCCCCCCCCAAAAAAAAAACTACCATTCCCATCAGCCAGGCTGATTCATGGAAAAGCTACTTATCTATTCAAATCCCGCAAAGGCCTCACTTTTTAAAGTGTAAAAGTCAAAGTCCTTATAAGAGCCTACTAACCCCCCCTCTGGCCCTTCACATCTCTGATCTTTTTTGACCTGTTTCTGTCCTGCACTCCTGTCTGATCACAATGGACACCCCACTTTTTCAAACATCCCAGCTCAGGGCCTTTGCACTGGCTCTTCCCCCAAATGCCCACATGGCTGTCTCCTCCCTACACTGTTCAAATTGACTTGTCATAGGGCATAACCTGCCCACCACCTTCCCTAGGACCCCCAACGCCTATTGCTGACCTACTTGTTTCCCCCACAGCATTTATCAATTTCGCATAGACCTCACGGGCCTTTTCTGCTTCCCTAAATGAAATACGATCAGGGGTTTTTGTTTTGTGCACTGGTGTAGTTTCAGTGGGTGTGTGTGGGGGGGGGGTGAAAGTCCGGCTAGAGTGGCTGTCAGGAAACAAGGGTGGTCGTCCCCAAAGTCCTCATACCCTGGAGTGCCTGTTTCAGAAGGAGCTGGACCAATTCGTTCAGCCGCGGGCACATCACCACACCTCAGTTAAGAAGCTTGAGACCTGGGGAAGGATGGGGTAGCCTGAGGATGGGCTGTGTGGGGAAACCCCGAGGCACCGTGGTCCTCAGCTGGGACCCTGTGAGGAAAAGGTGGTGGGTGGCCAGAGAGAAAGGAGGGCGGGCAGGTGCCCAGGTCCTATAGGCGCTCGGCTCCCCAGTCCCTACACCGCAGCGCCTCCCACCCCGCGTCTCCTGCCCGTTGTCCTGCGGATGGGGGCACGCAGCAAGTCCCGTTGAAACCCCAACCAGCGGGGCCCTCCCGCCCGCCCCTCAGCTAGGGGGTGGCGCGCGGGGTCGAAAGTCGCACGGTGCGGGTCGCAGGGTACGGCCTGGGGATGCGAGGCCGGGCGCGAGACCGGGGGCCGCAGGGCTGGTCGCGGGGCCAGGAGCCAGGTGCGGGGTCCGGGGCCGGGCGTGGGGTCCGGCGCTGGGTCCCAGCCTTGAGCCGGCA
>NC_048224.1:60249787-60377326 GCF_002007445.2 Ailuropoda melanoleuca | reverse complement strand
GGCGGCCGCGGGCAGCGCAGCGCCCTTCGGAAGCGGCCCGCTCGCTCGTTGGCAGGACAGTCTGCGTGCGTTTCAGTGCCTGGCAGTCCGTAGTGGAGCTTCGCGCAGGGTTCACGCTGCCCGCGGTGGCCGTGTCTGGACGAGCCTCGGTGGGCCTCCCAGAGCAGGGCCTCCCTCTGCTTCTCTCCCTTACCTGGCCCCGCCCTCCGCGTGTTCGAGGCTGGGGCTTCCTGGCACCTGTGGGCATTGAGGCTTGGCTGTTTCCAGGAGCCGGCCGGCCGTGCCGCTGCACCAGCCACGGACCTTACCCTGGATGGGAACCCTGTTCCCATCACCAGCGGCGGAAGCTTCTGGTGGGAGAGAGGAGCAGAGGCAGTCAGATGAAGGTAAAATCGACTTAGATCTTAGAAAAAGGCTTTCCAAGCAAGAATGAGACTCGTCCGTTTGGGGGACTGTTTCCTGCCTTTCGTGCAAGAGAAATGTGGCTTTTTACCTAGGGAAGGGTGGGCTCCCCCATCAGCTCTGAGACCCCTTCTAACTCAGTGACTGGTTATAGTAATGTCATCTCTTAAAACTCTTTATTTGGAACATTTCAGGCAGAAAGCTGAACAAACAAACAATTCAGTGTGTACCACNCAAACAATTCAGTGTGTACCGCCCCCCATCCTAATAAATAAACGTTAACTGAGAACTTCTGGATGCTCTGCTTCAATCTGGCACCCCTTCCTCTGTTCTGAGGAAGCCACCCTCTCAGATTAGGTTTATTGGCACATAGAGGTTAGCGAGCTCAGGGGCACTTACGTTTTAGGCTCATGTGGATGGGAAGTGAAGCCTGGTACCTGCATCTCTGATACAGTCTTGAGTGGGAAATAACCACCTGCTTTTTGGGGTAGGCCGCCTCATGCCCCTCACTTGCTGGCCTCATTTAGCCTGAAGGGGTAGTTTCTGTCCGTTACTAATACTTTACTGTGACCCTGAACGTAATGTTTCNTGCCCCTCACTTGCTGGCCTCATTTAGCCTGAAGGGGTAGTTTCTGTCCGTTACTAATACTTTACTGTGACCCTGAACCTAACATTTTGAAACATGGTTAATTTCCAGACCAAGTACACGCTGATAGATGAGCAAGATATCCCGCTGGTGGAGGGCTACTCCTTTGAGGTAAGGGTGACTGTTCCTCTGCTGGCCTGCTGTCAGTCAAGTGCTTGGGGAGGGTCGTGAGGGATGGGTTTTATCCCGTGAGGGCAACCTGGCTTTCACTGTCCAGTGGAGCCTCACCACCACCACTGTAATGTTGGTCCTCCCCCACTTTCACCTGGTGGCTGACTCTTCCCGAAAACAGGTCAAATTCTGTCATGTTTGTGATCGAATGTTCAGTTGGACAAGCCCTGGCTCACTGGGAGACTGTCCAGTGCCACCTCACCTTTCCTCTGGCCTGGCCTCAGCACCCCTCCTGTGCCCTCCATTCTCTCATCTTCCTGAGCTCCCTTGCCTTCCGCTGTTCTCTGCTTGATGAGTTTCTGTTCCCCTGCCAGTCCTCACCTACCGGCTCCTCCCCTTCGGAAATCCTCCAGGAGTCTGTGGACCCACTACACTTTCATCTCGGCCCTTTGCGCTTTTACAATACAGATGACTCCTGAACAANTTATCTCAGCCCTTTGTGCTTTTACAGTACAGATGACTTTTGAACGACATGAGTTTGAACTTCACAGGTTAACTTAGATGTGGGTTTGGTTCTTTTGTTTTTTTGGGTTTTTTTTTTTTTTTTTATAAACATAGTCCAGTACTGTAACTGTATTTTTTTTTCCTTATGACTTTCTTGAAAATGTTTTCTTTTCTCTGGCCTTACCTCATTGTAAGGATATAGCATATGATACGTCTAACATACAAAGTACGTGTTAATTACTTGTCTCTGTAATTGGTAAGATTTCTAGTCAAGAACAAGTTATCAGTAAAGTATCCAAAAGTTAAAAGTCATATATGGATTTTCAGCTGTGTGGGTGTTCACTGTGCCTTACCCCTGTACGTTCAGGGGTCAACTGTTAGTTACTTGTTCAGGGATTTTTCTCACTGAATTGCGGGTTTTTTCTAAGAATAGGAAAATTTATTTCTCTGTGTCTACTGTATTTTGCAGAGTGGTTTGTGAGGGTATGCTTGTTGGGATCTGGGGCTGGCTTCTCATGTCTGGGAGGCTCTGCAGAGCCCTGGGTCTCAGAAATAGGCCTCATATATGTGCCCTGGCTTGTTTGTTTCACTTTACTTCTTTAAGAGAGATTCAAAATGTAGCTGAGAATCGGAGGCTTTTTAACAGACCTTTTCCTTATTCTTTCAGGCCCGGATGGAAGTAGATGCAGATGGAAATGGTGCTAAGATATTTGCATATGCCTTTGACAAAAACCGAGGAAGAGGGTCAGGAAGGCTCCTTCATGAACTGCTGTGGTAGGTGTTTTCCAGCTGCTTGTTTCCCATTTGGGTTCTGCGTGAGCCCTGTTGTGCACACGGTGCACGGAGCCCGTGGAGCAACCTGCCCTTGTTGACAGAAGGTGCTTTCCCTGAGTCCTGCTCCCCTCACCATCCCTCTTACTTACCTTTGTGTCATTGCCGCAACCTGGAAGCATTGCTCATTTGTATATTGTACCGCTAATGGAGCAGCCTAACGGTGTGCTTTCTGCCCAGCTACTTGCTCCAGACACAGCCTCCTCTGGGGGGAGGGTGGGGTCTGCTCCCTTCGCTGTGTTCTTGCTCAGCCTGTTAGTGGAATGTGACGAACGGCCTGTCTCTTCTTGGTGTCCATGGTGGATTTCCAAAATGCTTGGAACTACTCAGGTGGGGTATTCTCTAGGCTGTGTGTTTGATGGTTGCAGATTCCATCCTGGCTTCTTTCAGCCTAGCCCTTAAATCAAGGGGCTGAACCGTCAACATGGTGCGTCTTGTTTGGCCACAGACTCACATACTTGGATTCCTCTCAGCAGCCTTGCTCCTGACTGTCCCCGTCAGTGTGGCGAGGGGCCAGTTCAGATCCCATGGCTGAAGTGTTTGGGAAGGCTGGAGGCGGCTGATGATGAGAGTTGTCCCATTTTCTAGGGAGCGGCACAGGGGAGGCATTGCTCCCGGCTTTCAGGTGGTGCACCTCAATGCTGTGACTGTGGACAACCGTCTGGACAACCTGCAGCTGGTGCCCTGGGGCTGGCGGCCCAGAGCTGAGGAGACATCCAGCAAACAAAGGTGGGTCACCTCGGGGCCTGCTGAAGCCAGCGGAGCTGCCTCCGGGGAAAGCCCTCCTCCAAATGCTTGTGTTTTCGTTTGTTTTATTTTTTTAAGATTTTATTATTTGAGAGAGCACATACGTGCAATGTGCTCGAGAGAGAGCGAGGGAGCACAGGGACAAGCAGGCTCCCCACTGATCAGGTACCCCGACGTGGGGCCCGATCCCAGGATCATGACCTGAGCTGAAGGCAGGGTCCTGGGATCGAGCCCCACATCAGGCTCACTGCTCAGCGGGGAGTCTGCTTCTCCCTCTCCCTCTGCCCCTCCCCCCTGCTTGTGCTTTCTCACTTGTGCACACACGCTCTCTCTCTAAATAAATAAATAAATAAACTCTTTAAAAGAAGCAAGGTAGTGTGGTTTGGGGGCCCTGCTCATCAGCCTCCACCTCTGTGTGGTCCTGAAAACAGTGCTTCTGCTCAGGACGGCACACGTATCCCACTTGGGCAAGTAGGATGCTGAGAGCAGTTCCCATGGCCCCAAGAATAGCCCAGGTATGAGCTTCATGGAGCCCTTGGGAAGAGCTGGGGAACCAGCAGGATGGCAGTTGGGAGCTGAAATGAGCCAGGATGGTCTTGGCCATGTGTGCATCATCTCTGGTCTCACAGGGGCTCTCGGGGGTTTGTGCATGTCCTCGGGCCTCTGGGAAGGCTTTTTCCTCAAACAAAACGAAGGTAGTGTTGTCCGCAGAAGGGTAAGGGCAGCTCGGGAGGCAAATCAGTGTCCTCAGATTTCTCCCTGGGTTGTCCAACACGGACGCTTGTTCAGTGTGAGCACTGGGACCTGCCTCTGCACTACCAGACAGGTCTCCCCACTGCAGACCTAGAGGGCACAGTCTACCCCTTCACCCGGCAGTGCATCTGTTCCTTCCAGGAGTTTTGGGTTATGAAGTCTGTCACTTCTTAGGCGTTTGTGTGACTCATGGTTTGGCCAACCTATGACTGAATGTTACATTTACTCATCTGAACACCCTTTATGGTTATGAGATAAGATAACCACAATTGAGAACGTGTGTTTGGAAAAGGGTCTGTTACACCCCAGGCTACCCTGTCCAGTGGTCTCTGCTGGGTCGTGGCCTGGCTGCCCCCATTCTCCTCTAGGTTACTCCTGGGAGGCCCAGGACTGAGGCTGTGCTCTTGAGGCGCTCTCCTTTGCGACTTCCCAGGAGCCAATCAAGTGGTGCCGTCCTTAGTTTGTCGCTAGGGATTTAGACCCTCAGCAGTGGTCACACCACTTGTCGTGGGTCAGAGCCAGCTTGAGTGTAGCTTGAACTCCCAGCTGGCCTTGGCATTACGTGTTCTTCTGTTTCTCAGCTGGTGGCCTCCACGTGTCTGGTTCTTCGTGGTGGGAATCAGCCTGTCTGTGAGGCCGGGAATATGGCACCGTGGATCTGCCCAGGCCTGCACATCCCACCCGGCTTTCCTTCAGTGTAGGGGCTACAAGGGTGGCTCATCTGTGGGGGGCAAGGGCCTCTGTCACAGTGTGTTTTCTTTCCTTTCTGCTTTTAAAAGCCGGCTGGGGCCAAAACTTGTCTCTGTCCTGAAGGGCTCAGAAGGCAGCCACCAGCCTCCTACATCCTGACTCTTCCCCTTTTCTTTCCTTTAAAAAACGTTTCTTATAGTGGTAAAATGCATATAACATTTAGCGTCTTAACCTCTTTTTTTAAAGATTTATATATTTTAGAGAGATGGAGCGCATGTGTGACGGTGTGCCGGGGGAGGGGGGCAGGAAGAGGCAGAGGCAGAGGGAGAGAATATCCAGCAGGTTCTGGCTGAGCAGGAGCCCCACCCCACAGCCCTAAGATCACGACCTGAGCTGAAACCAAGAGTCACACACTCAAGTGACCGTGCCAGCCAGGCGCCCCCATCTTAACCATTTTTGAATGTTCAGTTCAGTGGCATTGAATACACCCACGTGGTTGTAAAAGCATCCCCACCATCCATCCATCTTCAGAACTTTGCCAATGTCCCAAACTCAAACTCTGTCACCGTTAAACACGGACCTCTCCCCTCCCCAAGCCCCCACCCTCCTGTTCTTTTTCTGGATCTGACTCCTCTAGGGCCTCCTGGGGGTGGAATCCTACAGGATTTGTCTTTTTGTGACAGGCTTATCTCAGCACAGTGTCCTCAAGGTTTGTCCGTGATACAGCCTTTGTCAGGATTTCCATCCTTTTTAAGACTGAATGATAATCCATTATATTTATATACCACGTCGTATCTATTCATGTGGTGAGGAGATGGACACTTGGGTTGTTTTCATGTTTTAGCTGTTGTGAATAATGCTGCCGTGAACCGGAGGGTACAAATGTCTGTGTAAGACTCTGCTTTCACTTTGTTTGCGTATGTGCCCAGCAGTGCAGTGGCTGGGTTGTAGGGTGGTTCTGTTTTTAACCTTTTGAGGAACCACCGTGATAATTTCCATAGTGGCTGCACTGTTTTAAATTCCCGCCAACAGTGCACGAGTGTTTCTCCACACGCCCACCGATACTTAGTACAGTCTGGTTTTTGTTTTGTTTTGTTTTAAGGAACAGTCATTCTAATGAGTATGAGGCGATACCTCCTTGTGGTTTTGATTTGTATTTTCGTGATGATGAGTGATGATGGTCATGTTTTCATGCGCCTGTCGGCCACTTGCACGTCTTCTTTCAGAGGAGCATATTCTGGTCTTTTGCCTACTTTTAGAGATTTATTTATTTATTTTTTGGGTGGGGAGGGAGAGAGCGAATCTCCAGCAAACTTCCCGCTGAGCATGGAGCCCAGTGCTTGGCTCCATCTCACGACCCTAAGGTCATGACCTGAGCTCAAATCAAGAGTGTACACTTAACTGACTGAGCCACCCAGGCTCCCCTTGCCTATTTTTAAGTCTGGTTGTTTGGTTTTTTCCTCGTTGAGTGATGTGGGCTATTTATATATTGTGGGTGTTAGTTTCTTATCAGGTACATACATGATTTGCATACACTTTGCCTCATTCTGCAGGCCGCCTCTTTAGCTCTGTGGAGAGTGCTCTGTTTTGTTGTTCTTCCAAGTACACTCTAGGCCCAACGTGGGGCTTGAACTCGTGACCCCGATGTCAAGAGTTAACGGCCCCCACCGTACTGAGTGAGCCAGCCAGCCAAGGGCCCTGAGGTCTTACATCAAGGTGCTTGATCCATTTTGGGTTTTGTTTTGTTTTGTTTTGTTTAAAGATTTTATTTATTTATTCAACAGAGATAGAGACAGCCAGCGAGAGAGGGAACACAAGCAGGGGGAGTGGGAGAGGAAGAAGCAGGCTTCTAGCGGAAGAGCCTGATGTGGGGCTCGATCCCATAACGCCGGGATCACGCCCTGAGCTGAAGGCAGACGCCTAACTGCTGTGGCACCCAGGCGCCCCATCCTTGATCCATTTTGAATTAATTTTTGCATATAACGTCTCATGGCCTGGCCCCCGTGGGGGTGGTAGGATGAAGGGAGTGTTAACTTGCTCCTTTGTGACCCGGCACCAGGGCAGGCTGCTGACTGCCTGCACTTGCCCTGCCCGACCCGTGCTCCTGGGGGGCCTGTTAGGGCGCCGCAGTTCTAGCGTCGGGTGGGGTTCTTTAGTTGCAAGCTCCCACTCCACTAAGGACATAGAGCAGCTCAGAGCGTCGAAGGGGAGGTGGCTGGGGCAGAAGCAGGAGCCTCTGGGGCCATGAGCAGGAGAAGGGCTGCCAGGCCTTGCTCAGGTGGCCAGGCTTGGCCGGGTCCCTGTCCTGAGACCGCATGTTCTCTCTGCCTGCCGTGTGCCTGTCAGTCCGTCCTGGATTTGGGGAGATTGAGGAGTGAGGTAGACATAGCCCTGCTCTGTACCTTTTAGTGGGTAAAGATTTAGTGTGTAAATATCTTTGTGACGTCACACAGGGATAAGGCCCACTATGTAACGGGGGAGGGGGGTGGCAGAGAAAAGCCAAGTTGTTGTAAAAACTGAGCAAGGGAAACTGTTTGTCCTGAAGTCCTGTCATTGTTGTGTCCCTGCCTTGGCCGTGTCTGACTGGAGTGTACTGAATCGCCTGCTTCTCTTTTCCAGGGAGCAAAGCTTATACTGGCTGGCGATTCAGCAGCTCCCCACAGACCCCATAGAAGAGCAGTTCCCCGTCTTGAACGTGACCCGGTACTATAACGCCAACGGGGATGTGGTGGAAGAGGAGGAGAGCTCCTGCACCTACTACGAGTGCCATTACCCTCCGTGCACGATGATCGAGAAGCAGGTACCAGTGCCGCCGCGAGGGCTGCCTCCAGGCTGTCCCGCACCCTGCTGTCCTAGCCCAACTCCAGCAGCTTCCCCGCTGCAGCTCAGAGCAGGGGTTTGCCGGGTCCTCTCTCATTGGGGTATGGTGTCTGCCCCACAGCCAGTCCCCTGGTGTGACGGTGACGCCATGGTGGTTGTGTGTGTTCTTTCAGCTCCGCGAGTTCAACATCTGTGGGCGCTGCCAGGTGGCCCGTTACTGCGGCTCCCAGTGTCAGCAGAAGGACTGGCCCGCCCACAAGAAGCACTGTCGGGAGAAGAAGCGCCCCTTCCAGCACGAGCTTGAGCCGGAGCGGTGACTGGGCTTCCAGATCTTCCTTGGGCACGGCAGACACAGACTGGTGGTTGACCCAGAGGTGCCGAAGAAGCCAGTGACACGCACCCACAGCAACTGCCACAGAGGCCCCTCGTCATGGGTACTTCGTGTGGGCACGGCGCTCCCCTCAGTGTTCATCTCCAAGCAGAGACAGCTGGGGAGGCTCCCGCCAGGACGCTTCTCATTATTTATATGTTAATATGTTTGTAAACTCATGTACAGTTTTTTTGGGGGGAGGCAGAGGGAGGGTTAGAAGTTACAAATAGAATCATTTGCTGTAATTCTCAAATGGCAAACGGTCAGGCCACATGTTTAAAAAGTCGAAAAAGTGTCACGTAGCGGAAGCTTCTCCTGGGCAGCTGCAGCCCTGAGGAGCGCGACCTGCATGGGTCGTATCTACAAGGCACAGTAAAGGGGTGGAATCATTGAGTGCCTCAGCCTTCTGTGCTCTCCTTTTTGCCCTTAATGCCGTTGAGGTTTATTTCTGAGTGAATCGAGGTGGTCCGGGGATGGGGCTGTGGGGAGTGCGGGTTGCTTTTATTCCTGGGTTGAGAGAGAGAGAGAGGAGGCAGGCAGGAAGCATGAGATCCAGACCTGTGCTTATCCCCTGGCAGGAGTTTCTGAGGGTGTTGGAGTAGGTGGCCCTATTTAGTGGGCATGGAATGTTCTTGGCCCTGGCACAGGTAAATTCTCACCCAAATTCATGCACTGAGTGGCAGAGCTTCTGCCCAGCAGACCTTCTGAGGTCCTGCCTGTGCATTGGATTGGCTTGGGTGAGTGAGTGCTGCTTCCCCGTCTACTCTGCTGGGCTCCCTCTCCCTTCAGGGAGCCACAGGTGTCTGAAGGCTGGGCAGTGTCTCCTACACCTTGCAGAACCACCTTAAGGCAACGAGCCAGGCTCTGCACTTGGGAACTTACTGGTCTCCAGATCCAGCCAGCCAGCCAGCCAGCCTGCTGAGGCTTTACTTCCTGGGAGAATGAAGGTTGGCCATTCCAACTCTGACTGTATGTCCTGGGCTGTCCCTTTCCCTATGTTGGTCCCAAGGGTTCCTACTACACTTTCCTTCAAGCAGCTTTTCTGCCATCTTGCAGTGTGTTTTGTCTGCCTTGTATGTTCTGATTTCCCTGGCTGGCGACAGCCTCTTGGTGTCCTTAGTTGGTGAGTTGAGCTTCTGGTAGGTTCTTCTGCAGTCCTTGGGCAGTATGTCTTGGAGAGCAGGACTGGGGAAATCAGGTGAAGGCAACATACAGGGAGCAGAAGGGCTCGTTCCTAACCCTGAGGGAGGGTCTCTGAAGGTGAGAGAACCCCACCTGCTCCCCTTTCGCCAGTGTATGGGTTAGGTGCAGCATATTTCCTAGGTAAGGGAAAACTGTGCTCCGTAGGTGAGGTCTGCTCTAGGTCTCTCCAGACCCTGGGTTGAGTGGTAAGGGGGGGCTCAGAAACCTACTGGGGAGTGGGGTATGTGTGATGCTGAGAGACAGTTCTACAGACAGCAGTTGGTTTGAGGTCTTGGGATGTTCCCAGGGCTGGTGTAACTTCTTCCAGAGGCCAGCTCTGGTCAGGACTGTTCGGGAACCTGTGTAGGCTGGCATGTTGGGGTGTGGGTGTCTTCCAGGCACAGGGCCTTGAGTGTGCTCAGGCAACATGCTTTTTAAACAAAGGCTCCTGGGATGAGGAGGCACCACACCACAGGCTTTGGTTTTTGCCCATGTCCTTTGTGTCTGGGCACTTCAGCCTGTCTGCATTCCCTGACCCACCCACATTGTCCTGTGGTCAGCTACTCATCAGAAAATTACATCGAAGGGTCTCAGCTGACGTGTAAGACACCACACCAGGTCCTGACACATGGCTGGTTTCTTCCATGTCTCGTGGCTTATCTGGAATAGCATTGGCCTAGGGATTGCTGTCCAGTGTGGCTGCTTCAAGCAGGTGCTGCTGCTGGTAGCTGTTCCGTATCCAATTGGGCTACACCCCTGTACTGTGTGTTAGAGACACCCCCCCCAAGTCTGTGTTGGTGAAGGGCCTGGGCTGGAGCTTGGAAGGTGGCTGTGAGCGTTCTTCAGTTCCGTGTGTAGTGACTCCTTCCCTTTGCTCACATCATTGCCGTGGCCCCTGGACTGGACTCTGTCCTGAAGGGGCTATAGGATCCATGGACAACTCTTATCCCTGTTTGCTTCCCGTGTCCCTTCTCTGATGGCAGCCCCTGGTTTCTTTTCTCCTTTGATGACTCCCAATCTCTTGATCTTCGTAGCCATACCTCCAAGAGTCTGGTTAACATTCAGATGGTTAGAGTAAGGGGCTTGTGTAGTGTGTAGAGCTGCTTGACTTGTCTTGTTTTTAAAGATTTTTATTTATCTGACAAAGAACATGAGCAGGGGAAGGGGCAGGAGAGGGGAAAGCAGACCCCCCGATGCAGAGCTGCATCCGAGGACCCTGGGATCATGATCTGAGCTGAAAGCAGACGCTTAACTAACTGAGCCACTCGGGTGTCCCTTGACTTTGGCTTTTTTTTTTTTTTTTAATTTTATTTATTTGTTTGAGAGAGAGGGAGAGGGAGCACAAGCAGGGGGGAGGGGCAGAGGGAGAAGCAGGCTCCCTGCTAAGCAGGGAGCCCCATGCGGGGCTTGATCCCAAGACCCTGAGAGCCTGACCTGAGCTGAAGGCAGACCCTTCACCGACTGAGTCCCCCAGGCGCCCTGACTTTTTTTTTTTTTTTTTTAAATTAAGTAATCTCTATACCCACTGTGGGGCTCAAACTCATGACCCTAAGATCAGGAGTTGAATATTCTACCAACTGAGCCAGCCAGGCTCCCCTTGACCGTTTCTTGTACCAGGTACGGGTGTGTGGTTCAGCCATTTCAGACAGCCCTGTTTCTTGCTGACCAACTTTTCTGTTGCTCTGCTCCAGCTGCCCTCTGAGCTGCTGAATTTCCAGCCAAAGCCCTGCCTCAAAACCACAGGCTGGGTACCCAGGGATCCATGTAGATTGCAATGTCAGCCTGTCCAGTTACCTGAGGCTGTCATAGCAAAGATCACAAAC
Organism: Ailuropoda melanoleuca; assembly: GCF_002007445.2. NCBI lineage: Eukaryota > Metazoa > Chordata > Mammalia > Carnivora > Ursidae > Ailuropoda > Ailuropoda melanoleuca. The sequence goes on along the minus strand of NC_048224.1, from coordinate 60,366,447 downwards.
TAGATGGCTTAAAACAGCAATGTATCATCCTGTTTGTGGAGGTCAGGAGTCCCAGATCAAGGTGTTGGCAGGACTGAAGACACATGAGAAAGGTGTGTGTGTTCCAGGCCACTTCCAGCTTCTGGCAGTTTCAGGTGTCCCTTGCCTTGTGGATGCATCATACCAACCCTCTGTTTTTACCTTATCTTCCCTGTGTGGGTCTGTCCCTGAGAGACCAAATCACCCCTTCATAAAGATACCAGTCATATTGGACTAGGGCCTACCTTAATGACCTTATTTTAACTGGATTACCTCTGTAAAGACCCTATTTCCAAATGCCACATTCTGTGGTGCTGTGGGATAGGACTTCAGCATATCTTTTTGGAGAGACACAATTCAATCCATCCTTAACAATGCCCAAAGCTTGCCTTCCCCAAACCTATTCTGTAGAATATGTTAATTTTCTTGACTGGCGGCAGCATCTCTTCAGTCTCCCAAATCAGAGCATGGCTGTGCTATGTGTCGTCCCTTACATTCAAAGTGGCCGACAGAGCCCTGCCCCTTGGGCCCAGACGCTGACTCTTCTCCAGGTCCTCCAGGACCTTCCTGCCCACCACCCCAGCCAGCAGCGCATCACGCACCCCCAGCTGGTCCTGGCTCCTTTCTCTGCTGTCCTGGCAGGCGTCCACTGGTGTGCCACACCTCTCGCCCTACCCGCAGCCTCCCTAGGACGGACGTGAGGGACAGACGGTAGGCGTGGCCCAGCCCCTTTGGGGCCGACCCTCGACTCAGCTCCCTGAAAGTCTAGGTCCTTTGCTCACCCCCACTCCCATGCCCTGTTTTTCTCCTTTTCTCCCCTCTTTTTAAAAGCCCAGCTCTTCTGCAAATTCCGTCTGGATACTCGACTGTCCTTCCAGACCCGCCTGGGGCCCGCGGAGGTCCGCCGGCCGAAAGGGGGCGTAAGAGCGCGGCCTCACGCGCAGGAGGCAACGACGACCGGAAGTCCCGCCCCGGTGCTCCGGAAAAGGGAGGGAGGTGATTGCGGAAGTCAGAAATACCTGCCGGGAATTTGGTTTTCTGCTCACGGCGGCTCCGACCCCTGCCCTTAGCGTCACCGCCGACCTCAGCCCCGACCCCGGCTCCGGCTCTCACCGCCGACCTCGGCCCCGACCCCCGCTCTCACCGCCGACTTCGGCCCCGGGCCCGACCCCCGCTCTCACCGCCGACCTCGGCCCCGACCGCGGCCCCCTCTCACCGCCGACCTCGGCCCCGACCCCGACCCCCGCTCTCACCGCCGACCTCGGCCCCGGGCCCGACCCCCGCTCTCACCGCCGACCTCGGCCCCGGGCCCGACCCCCGCTCTCAACCTGGCCTCGCCACCACCCCTTCGCCTTTCCTCCTCTGCGTCCTTGTCTGACTCCTGGGTGACGGGAAGTCGCGTCCGGCTGTTGCAAGCAGTGGACACGGAGTACACCGCGGACTCGGTGGAGTGGTGCCCGCTGGAAGGCTGCAGGCACTTGTTGGCCTGCGGCACCTACCAGCTGCAGAAGCCAGAAGACCAGCCCACCAACCCTGAGAACGAGGTGTGCGGTGCCCTCCTAGCCTTAGGCGGTCTCTTCCGCGGCTCTCTAGGTCTGCTCTCCCCAAATGGCATCTCGAATAGCTAAAGCTCTGCTCCTCTTTTAGGGGAGGTCTCAGGAAGGGCGGGAAAATACTTAAGACAGGCAGAGACGACCACACATGTTGAGACATGTCTGGCCTGCAGTGAGGAAGGCTGGAGGAGAAAAGTGTGTGGAGTCACACAGGAGATGAAGATGTGACATTGGCCTTGTGATCAGAAGGTAGGTTAGAATGGGCATCTTTTTTTTTTTTTTAAGTTTATTTATGTAAGTTATTTCTACACCCAACATTAGGCTGGAACTCACAACCCTGAGAGGGAGAGCCGCATTCTCCACCAACTGAGCCAGCTAGGAACTGGGAATGGGCATCTTGAAAGTCCCTTATATGCAGGTGTGGCTCAAGTTTATGGATGAAGCCTAGACTAAAGAGAAAATGGAAATTCGAAGGAGCTATACCTAATCTCTCGAAGGCGTCTCTTCAGTTGCAAACCAGGACACTTTGAAGAATGAGAACTGGCACTTTGGCAACAGGCCTAAGCCAGGACCTTTCCGGGCAGACTGGGTCCTGTGGCGACCCTACCATAGCTGATCCCTGTTAGCCCACTTAGAAGGAGCATTCTAGGGGCACCTGGCTGGCTCAGTCTGTACAGCACGCAGCTCTTGATCTCAGGGTCATGAGTTCGAACCCCCTATTGGGTGTAGAGATTATTTAAATAAAACTTAAAAAAAAAAAAAAAAGGAACATTCTATGCTGAGCCCAGCAGTTTATCTGCCTACCCACTAATGGTATAACAAGAGAAGAGATATTTCTCCAGCTCAGAAAATCAGGGCTGTTGCTTCCAGGTAGAGTTCCAGAGTCAGCTATCTATCTATCTATCTATCTATTTATTTATTTATTTTTAAGATTTTATTTATTTGAGAGAGAGAGAATGAGCAGGAGGAAGGACGGAGGGAGAAGCAGACTCGCTCCTGAGCAGGGAGCCTAAAACAGGGCTCAATTTCAGGACCTTGAGGTCATGACCCGAGCCAAAGGCAGATGCTTAACCTACTGAGCCACCAGAGTCCAGAGTCTTGGCAAACCTTTTCTCTCCCTTGATTCCTTTTCCCATCCCTTGGGTTCCTTGGTGCCTATTAGGGTAATCAGAGAATACATCTGCATTTTTTGTAGAGTGGACTGGACATTGATGAGCCTCAAATCCGTTTAGGTCGTCTCTACCTGTATAGTTTCAATGAGGACAGCTCTGCTTGCCCCCTGCTTGAGATCCAAAGAAGAGATACTTCTGCAATCCTGGACATGAAATGGTATAATGTTGATAACAATTCCTCTTGTCTGGAATTTGTCACGACTGTCTGTTGATTTAATCAGGGAGCCTGATGCCTGTCAGCATTCACTAAGATGGCGAAATGTCTGAACTATTTCATTTCTTTGTTGTCTTGCCAACCTGTTGCACTTGGTGGGAACTTGGGCTACTTTCATTTGTCAGTTTCCAAGTCTTAGGGTTGGTGTGAGTCTGAGAAGTGATGCTTGTTTTCTTTTTTTTTTTTTTTAAGATTTTTTATTTATTTATTTGACAGAGATAGACAGCCAGCGAGAGAGGGAACACAAGCAGGGGGAGTGGGAGAGGAAGAAGCAGGCTCCCAGCGGAGGAGCCTGACATGGGGCTCGATCCCAGAACACCGGGATCACACCCTGAGCCGAAGGCAGACGCCTAACGACTGCGCTACCCAGGCGTCCCTGATGCTTGTTTTCTGATTGATAAGCTGGGAAATCTTGGAACAGAATTGTAGGCTACAACCTGATTTTGGAGCTGAAATTTAAATAATAAGTTACTGAGGTGCATAATGCTCTCCTGTGCTCTGGGTGTATCCTGTGTTCTGACGGGCTTTTGAATTCTCCCCTCAGGTGCCACATCCCGGTGGCTGGCTGTGCCCTCTTGGGCGTGGCAGATGCTGGTGGGTCCATAGAACTACTCCGCTTGGTGGGATCTGAGGTCAGTGACTAGGGCCAGGAGTTGTGGCGGGTGGAAAGAATCTGAATGGAGAGGCTTTGGGTGTGAGGTTGTGCTGCTACAAACCTTTTTGTAGCATGATTTCTGTTTAATGGCAAACTTTATCATAAAATATCCTAATTTAGCATGCAGTCTATTTTAAATTATTGGGTTCTGCATCTGACTGTGAGAAGAGATCACCTATATGTCACCAGTGGATTGGCTGAAGTAACGGGGTATTCATTCCCCTGTCAGTGGATCTGAAAGTTCTTCTGTACAGAAAGCCTGGACCCGCATTCTTAGGTTGATGATGCTGGAGCCAGGAATAGGAATGGATTTCCTATGTGAAAGTACTATCTGTCTCCCATAATTAGGAAGGCAGATGTTTCCCATGAGGCTTTCTCAGACCATTTGGTATTGATGAGTCCCAAGCATTTGCAGAATGACTGCATCTGATTGTTGGAGGGTCGGAAGAACAGGGAAGTCCTGTAGTCGAGGGAAGTAAGTGGCCCACAAGACCAAGCCCTCACCCGGTGGGAGGGACACACACTAGTGCAGGCGTGCGAGTGGGACTGGAGCAGGTCACTTGCTGTTGGAGTTATGGCAGCTGAGGGCTTGTGTATAGAGGGCCTTGCTGCAGCCCTGTCTGAGGAAAGAGGGAGGGAATAATCTGGGGAAGACTGTGGGCCCATGAACCAGGTTCTGGCAAGAGCAGATCACCCACAGAGAGGACCCTGAGGAAGCAGCCTGCTAGGAGCCTTTTGAGGGAGTTAAGTACCGTCCAGCTTGCCTAGGTAATAAAAAACTTTCGTGAATCTTAGAGAAGAGAAACAACGTTTAATGGCTAGTGTGGCTTCTGAAATGGAAACTAGAGGAAAGATCCTGCTGTCGCTGTCCCCGAAGACAGAGTGTCCCAGCAGCCCTTGAGGCAGGGGAGGTGGGGAGTGTGCGCCAGGGGTGCTTCCTAGAGCCCATGGAGGTGGCGGGATTGGGTCTCGGAGTGCATGGACCGCGAGGGCGTCTGAAGAGCAGAGAGACCTGCTTCCCCTCGGGTCACGTGTGGGAAAGTCCTCCAGCAGATGTATGAGCTGCTGAAGAGCAGGGGCCAGGTGCCTAGTGTCCTCTCATTCTGTGATGAATCTAGCATTGACACATTTTGTTCATCTAGTAGTAGATGAGGGCGTGATGGCCACCTGAGCTAGAGGAATCATCTTTCCAGGGTTCTGGGCTGTTTCCCTTTGATAGTGCTCCTTTGTCTCTGGTAGAATGCTTACACACTGCAGCCGGTTTCCAGCTTTGCCCTGGAGAAGCAGTGCCTGGCCCTGTCTCTGGATTGGTCCACCGGGAAAACGGAAAGGTAAGGGCCGGCATTGGTGAGGGACCCCAAGTCTTTTGTCTGAGGAGTCCTTCCTCTCTTCATGTGAGAGAATTGAATGAAACCTTGCAGCAGCCTTGATTGTGGCTTCCCAGACCTGGGAATATCACTATCAGTCCTAATCAAGAAAGAAAACATTCCAACTTTCCAGATAAAAGAAACGCTGTTTTCATCAAGAGAAGCTGACATGGGTTCATTTTGACAAGCTAAGTGATAGTAGTTTTGGTTTCCGCCAGGTGCCCAGCCGTCTTAATAGGCAAGTGCACGGACCAGGTCCATGGAGAACCTCTCCCATGACATGTCTTGGGGTGTCACCAGTTGGAAACCAGAAGAGGGTGATGAGTTTGGGTCAATGAATAAATTCAGCTGGGTTTCTCCATTGGTTCCCTGTGTCTAGGCCCAGTGACCAGCCCTTGAAAATCATTAGCAGTGACTCCAAGGGGCAGCTCCACCTGCTAGAGGTGAATGAGGCGGGGCCGGCGCTGCAGGAGCTGGTCACGTGGCATGCCCACCACTTTGAGGCCTGGATTGCTGCTTTCAATTACTGGCAGACAGAAATCGTTTATTCAGGTTGGTACTTCTCCGCTGGGTGTCAGCCCTAGGAGGGAGGGAGTGAGCAAGTGTGGCACATGTCAGGGCCATGACTTGGGATGTGTTGGGATCTTGAAGACCCTTTGTGAAGACAGAATCTGTAGTAGGTACTTGCTGCTTAGTTGTTCAGGCTTGGTAGTGTCGTAGGTAGCGCTGACCACGGTTTTGGAGCAGCAGGAACCCTGCCTCCTGCCTCTCTTGGTATCTGATCCCTTGCTTCTGCTGTGAGAAATCCAGAATTCCCACATTTTCCGCTTCTATTTCTGTGTCCAATATTGACTTTGTCATGTTGGATTTCAGGCTTGTTTGTTCCTTTTTTGGAGACAGTTTACCTTCCCAAAGAAAAGCCCAAGAGAGATAGGATTGACTTTCTGGTATTGTGAGTGATATGTATTGTGGGTGCTGATGTGACAATGAGAAATTACTAGAACTAGAGGTTGCAGGAGCCGGGTAGCTGTGATCAGCCTCTCTTAGCCGAGTAGAGAGGACTCTTGGGAGATGGGAGGCGAGAGGCAGGGGGCATTGGTCCCTGAGCGAAGGCAGAAGGGGAGCTGCTGGATTTGCAGAGAGGCGAAGAAAAGATCTGACTCTTGTTTCCTTCTGTGTCCAGTTGCTGGTAGTGTGCTAAGCTCCACAGTGAACGGTGAGGCCAGGGACGTTCTGTTGGACTGTCAGGAAGCTGCATGGTCCCCCGCTTTCTGCCAAAACTGCTCTTACTCAGCTCCCTGGTGGCCTGGTCCAGAGAGCACCCTCTCAGCAACATTCCCATGCTGACTCCCTCCTGGCACAGTCTTTTCCTTGGGTTGCCCTGGACTTTTCTTTCTGTTTGCTCCTTGTTCTACTTTGCTGGCTCCGTCCCTCTGCTTGAACGTGTTCCTGTCCTCTGGCTTCTGTCTGGTGCTCTTCTCCCTTTGCATTGTAGCTCTCCTGACTTTAGCTACTGTCTCTGTCTTCCAGAAACAACTGCATTTTGGTTGCTTAAGCAGACCTTTTTCTTTCTTTTTCTTTTCTCTTCTCTTCTCTCTTCTCTTCCTTTTCTTTCTTTTCTTTTTGTTTTGTTTTCTTTCTTTTCTCTTTTCCTTTCTTTCCCTTCTTTCTTTCTTTCTATGAAATTTTTTAAATTTATTTTAAGTGATCTCTACACCCGGGATGGGGCTCGAACTCATGGCCCTGAGATCAGAGTCACACACTCTTCTGACTGAGCCAGGCGGGCGCCCCAGATTTAATTTTTTAGGTCTGCTCGTTCTTGGGTTAGTACTGCCTTGAGGCTTAGCTAATTCAGAGCGCGAGTATCATGGAGGCTGTGATTTAATAGTTCAGCACCAACTCGTTTATTCAGTGAATGTTTACGGAGCATCTGGTCTGTGCACGGTTCTAGGTGCTTGAGATACGTGGGTGAACAAGACAGACAAAAGTCCCTGCTTTCACTGAGCTTACATTGAGAGGAGGTAGGCAGTGGTCATGGAGCATAGCATATAATGAGTGAACAGAGTGTGCAGTATGTCAGAAGTGATAAGTACTTTGGGAAGAAGAAAGGTGGGCCAGGGTTGGGGACTGGGGTGTGGGCAGGTGCAGGCTGTCCTGTTACATAGCATGGTCACAGTAGGCAGAGACCTCGGGCAGGAGTGAGCCTGATGCATGAGGAGAGCAGCAGGTAGCTGTAGGACCAGAATGGTGGGAGGGGGTGGCAGAACAGAAGACGGTGAGATGAAAGGCCACAGGACGGGCTTTGGCTTTTGCTCAGAATGAAATAGGAGCAAGAGCAAGATGCTGAGCAGAGGGATGACATTTTCTGACTTATGTTGTAGAATCGAAGGGGATCTTTTTCGCTAATGTGTCGAGTGTAGACTGTGAGGAGGTAGGGGCAGAGCCTGGACACCTGATATGCAGATGGTGGCAAGAAGGCCTCAGACCAAGTTGGGAGTAGTGCACGCAAGGGAGAAGTGGTAGGACTTCGGATGTGTGTGCAGGTGGGTCAGCAGGATATCCTGGCGGATGGACGTGGGTGTGAGACAGGAGCGACCAGTGTGTAAAGAAGCCGCTACCAGCTTTCTCTGCAAATCTGCCACAGGATTGCCGCTCATCTTGGAGGCTCACCTGCAGGCATTGATGCCTGGTGCACTGGTTCTGTTGGTCTGCTTACTTGTAGGTCGTGTTCTCCCCGTATCCCTTCTGTCTGTTACAGGGACCCTGTATCGTGCTCAGTAAGTATCTGTTGGATGGGCAGGTAGCTGAATGGAAGGTGGATAGGTGGTGGATAGGTGGGCATGGAAGGGTGGATGGTTGAGTAGATGGGTGGATGGATGGAATGGTCAGACCCAGGCGTTTTTCTTGCTCATTCTCACCCTCCATGTAGGCCCTGCTTTTCAGCCTTGCTCCCCTTCCTTCAGGACAGTCACCGGCACCCTGTATCTTGTTGTTGCTTTTCTTCAGAGACTGGATTATGGTGCCAGCTTCCTCTTTCTTCCTATGTTTTCAGTTCCCTAAGACAAGCAGAGGTCCTTTTTACTATAAGGTTACAAAGGGCACTTCCCTTTAAAACACATGGGGGTATGCTGAAGGTTCCAGAAACTTAGGAAGTGCTCATGTTTGCTGCCTCCAACATACAGTTCCTGCTCAGAGTTCTTTGATATGGCAACTTTGCTTTGGGGCAGCCATGTTGTGACTTGGAAATCCTTTCCCTAACTTCTTGGCCTTCCCTTTTGTTCCTGTAGGCTGAGCCCCCAGCCTTTCCTGTCTTCCCCGTGGGGGCCCTCTCCAAGTCTGAAGACACAGTTCCAGCACAGGGCTCTTCTGCCCGGTGGCATCCTGAAACCGCCATAGGGATTTCCCCACGGACATAAATTCCCTCCCTGAGGAGTGGCTGCTTCGTGTTGTCAGTGGGCCTCTCTGTTTCCACACAGGTGGGGACGATGGCCTTCTGAAAGGCTGGGACACCAGGACACCTGGCGTATCTGTGTTCACTAGCAAGAGGTAAATCATCAAGGGGCCAGCCCTCAGCATGTAACACCAACCCTCCCGTCCCTCCTCCGTGGACTTTCCGCTGGAGACGTGACCCTGCGTGGGTGCTCACTCAGGCCTTGCACTTTTGCCTGCAGACACTCCATGGGTGTGTGCAGCATCCAGAGTAGTCCCCATCGGGAGAACGTCTTGGCCACAGGAAGGTGAGTCCCTTGGGTTTGGTTCACAAGGGTCCATCTTCCATCTTTCACTTCCTTTTCTCATGTTGACCACTGCAGTGTTGTTGAATTGGATCTGGTCTTATACCAGAGTACAGGTATCTGGGCTTGGAAAGAGGGACTTTGTCCTAGAGGAATGAGTGGTATGGGTTTCCCCAGGAGATGTCCCCTGCCACCTAGGGGCCTTGGGGGAAGAGTGGGCATTGGTTTTGCTGCACGATCCCTGGGCTTGATGGGTTTCAGCTATGATGAGCGCGTTCTCCTGTGGGACACTCGGAACATGAAGCAGCCATTCGCAGACATGCCCACTCAGGGCGGAGTGTGGAGGCTCAAGTGGCACCCTTTCCACCACCACCTGCTCCTGGCAGCGTGCATGCACAGTGGCTTTAAGATTTTCAACTGCCAAAAGGCGATAGGTGAGTAGGGACCCTGTGGCAGCCAGGCCTGGGGCGGGGGTTTACAGTTTTCCTGCTCCCTTGCTCTACCGGGCTCCTCCCCCATGTTCTGCACATTTCCTGGCTCACCGCCCAGTCTCACCAAGGCCCGTAACTGGACCAGCTCCAAGCCTCAGTCTCCAGCACTCTGCTTCTTAGCCATGGTTCTTACCTGACCGGCTCAGTTATGCTGGTACCTCCTGCCCTCTTAGGAGTCTGCTCCAGAAGCATCACCACCTGTCATTTCCGTAGCCATCCTTGGCCCACCTTCTGCCACGTTCTTCCTGCCTGTGCACAGTGTGGTCTGCATGGTCTCATGTTCCCAGCATGCTTCAGCTCTCTTCCCCTTGCTCCCTTGCTCGCACTCTCTGGGTAGCACCCAGCATTGGTCAGACCCAGTTCTGCTTGGGCCTGAGCCACACAAGGGGGCTGGAGGGAAAGAGCAGCCCTGTGGGGTCTCACTTTAGGTTGATGTAACAGTGGGTCCTCGGAGTTGCCAGGCAAACCATGGCCTTTCTCTAGCCAGTCATTCTTTACTGTCAGAACTTTTTCACATTTTCTTCCCTCTTCTCAAGGCCCCAGTGCCCCCTTTCCCACCTCATTCTCAGTTTGTGATTCCCCCTCCCTCCTTGTCCATACAAAGAACGGATTAGAGACACCACCCCATCTGTGTTGCTCGGAAGCCCAGTCCCCTCTGCGCGGGGCTGCACTCCAGGCTTCCTGTTCTGTGTCTTCAGTTCCTCCGTCTGTCGTGCGCCCATCCTGGTGGTTACACGACCACGCGGTTCTCAGCTGAAAGTCACGCGAGGTCTTGTGTTGTACTGTGGGTATTTACAGTGCGAAGTTGCCCTCAGAGCACTACTTTCACTGCAGCCTTGCAGTTTTGGGGTGTGGTATTTTTTTTTTAATTGATTTATTTGAGAGACAGAGCACAAGCAGGGGGAGTGGCAGGCAGAGGGAGAAGGAGAGGCAGACTCCCCGCTGAGCAGGGAGCCTGACGTGGGGCTCGATCCTAGGACCCCGGGATCATGACCTGAGCCGAAGGCAGATGCTTCACCGACTGAACCACACAGGCGTCCCTGTCGTAGGTTTTCGTTCATCTCAAAGTACTTTGCAATTTCCCTTGTGATTTCTACTTTGACTCATTAGTTATTTATGAGTGTGTTGTTTAATTCCACATTTTTGTGACTGTTCTAAATTTCTTTCTGTTACTGATTTCTAATTTTATTCCTTTGTGGATTCCTTTTAAGTTTATTGAGACTTTTTGTGGTCAGTCCCAGAGAGCATTCTGTGTGCTCTTCAGAAGACTTTACTCTGGCCGCGGACTGCTCTGCAGATTCTGTTCAAGTATTCTGTTGATTTTCTGTCTGGTGGTTCATTATTTTTTTATTTAAAAAAATATATTTTTTAAGTAATCTCTACACCCAGCGTGGGGCTTGAACCTACAACCCCAAGATCAAGAGTCGCACGCTCCACTGACCAGCACCCCTGGTGGTTCATTATTTTTATTATTTACTTAAAGATTTTTTTACTTATTTGAGAGAAAGGGAGAGTGCGTGTGCACACAGTGTGGGGAGGGGCAGAGGGAGAGAGAATGTCCTCTAAGATCATGACCTGAGCTGAAACCAAGAGTTGGACACTCAACCGACGGAGCCACCAGGTGCCCCCCTGGTTGTTCGTTATTGAAAGTGGGGTAGTGAGGTCTTCAGCTGTTATGGTTGGACTGTGTATTTCCTCCCTCATTTCTGTCTCTCTGTACTCATGTATTTTGGGGCTCTGTTGTTAGTTGTGTGTGTGTATGTTTATCGTTGTGAGGGTCCCTCCTTATTTCGAGTAACTCTTGTGCGTCTGCTCCATCTGGTACCAGAAGAGCCATTCATGCCCTCTCACGGCTGCTGTTTGCCCGGTGCGTCTTTACTGTCTTTTTGCTCAGTCTTTTCATAACTTGGGGTCTGAAGCGTGTCTCCGGTCCTGGGTTGTGGGTCTTTGTCAGGAGCACAGTGACTCTGCCTGCCTTAGCGTGCTTCATCTGGGGGCACACGGCACCACTTCATCTTTTCCTCTGATGAGGTTAATTCGGTCACTTGGCTACGGTCTCCCCTGGGCTAATTTACTGTAAAAGTGTAATTAATAATAATTAGTCTGGGGCGCCTGGGTGGCTCAGTCGTTAGGCGTCTGCCTTCGGCTCGGGGCATGGTCCCGGAGTCCTGGGATCAAGCCCCACATCAGACTTCTCTGCTATGAGCCTGCTTCTTCCTCTCCCGCTCCCCCTGCTTGTGTTCCCTCTCTCACTGAGTGTCTCTGTCAAATAAATAAATGAAATCTTTAAAAAATAATAATAATTAGTCTGTGGTTAGAGTGTTTGAACCTTTGTGTTCCTCATCAGACTTTTACTCAATACATCGATGATTCTTGCCTGAACCAAATTATTACTATAATTGCAAAGATTTTTCTAACATCTTTTTTTAGATTTATTGATTTATTTGAGAGACAGAGAGCACGTGTGCATGTGCAGTGGGAGGGACAGAGGGAGAGGGAGAGTCTTAGGCAGACTCTGTGCTGAGTGTGGAGCCTGACATGGCTCGATCTCACAGCTCTGTGGTCACAACCTGAGCCCAAACCAAGAGTCGGACGCTTAACCTACTGCACACCCAGGTGCCCCATTATCATTTTTTTAAATTAACATTCTTTTATAAGGAAGAGCTTTTTTTTCTCCCACCTATGTGTGTTAATGATATTAACTGTCCATATAGGTTCATGGATTTTTATGTTACTTAGTGAGCCATAAAGTGTTACTGTCTTGACTCATTATAATGTTCACATTATCCTAGAGCTTTCCCATGAAAACCTTCTGAAGCCGTCTCCTGTGTGTGTCACACGTCCCCACCGATTTTTGAGTACTTCCCTCGATTTTTGGCCACCAAGCCTTCCAGCTGGTGACAGCTTTCTAAGTCCACACTCGCAGCTCACCGGCTACTAGTTTTCTGTGGCTGCTCTTGCCATCCTTGGCCTTGGCCTTGCCCTGGACCCTAGACTATGTCAGGTTTGGCAACGCCTTGTCTTTTCTTTTTCTGGTCTAATGTTGCTTTCAAACCTTCTGCAGCTGGATCTCTTTCCAGTCCTGCCCTCCATCCTCAAAGTTGCCATAGCAACTCACCATAAGGAAAACTGCTTAAACTCTTCAGTGACTCCTTTACAAGCTCAGACCCAGACTTTACGGAGCACGCAGAAGTCTGCGTTGATTTTCACCCTCCAGACATGTGTCGCCACTCCCTGACAGCATTTCAGCCACAGCCACTTGTTTGTGATTGCCCAGATGTGTCCTGTTCTATCTCTATACTTCACACATGTTTGTTCTCNGACAGCATTTCAGCCACAGCCACTTGTTTGTGATTGCCCAGATGTGTCCTGTTCTATCTCTATACTTCACACGTGTTTGTTCTCTGTTTGTCATGCATCCCTGTTGCTCCCTTCTGGTTAACTCCTTTGTCCTTTGCTTTGAAGTCTTCACTAAGAGACTTTTGCCAAGGCCTCCAACTTGGAAAGGCACCCTCCCCTATGTGCTTCTATAGCCAGGCTGATTCCTCTCAGGCACACATGGTGCACGCACTGCAAGTGAGGGTCTGTTTTCTTCTTATCTGTCCACATCTCAAGGATTCCTTTGCATGGTGCACAGTGGCTGCTGACAAATGAGTGGTTGCTTTTAGCAGAGTGGGCAGGGGCTGTCGGAAGTGATGAGATCAACCCTGGGTAACGTCACATGTTCTGTTTCACTCCAGAGGAGAAGCAGGAAGCCTGCACAGTCTCTGTGTCCCATACGTTGTCCGACTCATTGGTATATGGAGCCGACTGGTCCTGGGTCTACTTCAGCAATCTGTCCCAGACCTGCCAGTCATGCTGCTCAGGGTCCTTTCCCTGCAGCAACTCAGGAGCCAGAGCAGCGCATCCCTGTAACTTGAAGGCTGTACGCCAGTTACCAGCACCTTCTCATCATTTAGCAGAGGATGATGAAGAGGGTCATTCCACACTTCAGAGTGGCAACAAACTGAGGACGACTCTGCAGCCACTCGCAGAGGACACAATGAGGAGTGGCGGCTGGCAGCACACTGCAGGGACCACTGTCTCTGACCGCGACCTCTCTCTGGAAGCAGCAAACTTGGACACTGCCCTCCTAGCGACTTGCTCCTTTTACGATCACGTTCTTCACCTCTGGAAGTGGAAGAGCCACTGAGCTAGGGAAGAGTTTGGTTGGCTTGATGTCGTAAGGACCACTTCCGCAAATAAAACCCAGAGTGTGACTTTGTGAGTGAACTGCCCTCAGACCATCTCGTTGAGAGTCTTCCTGTCATCTTCTACAGGTGACTGTGTAGGGCTCAGTGCACCTTATGGGCTTTCCAGTCTGAGCAAAGAAGCTGTTGGCTTCTCTTACATAAAGCTCATCTATCTGCTGGGGACGTGGTGACAACTCTGCCTGATACCAAGGAGTCTGCTGTTACGGGAGTGGAAGGGTCTTGGTTCCCAGCTCTCACACTCGTCAGTTTCTTGTGTGAATTGGACACTCAATTCTTCATACTTATTTAAATTAACTAAATGAAAGTGTGCTTTTCTTTTTTTTTTTTTAAGAACTTATGTATTTATTTGAGAGGAGAGAGGGAGAGAGAGCACAAACAGGGGAAGGGTCAGAGGGAGAGAGAGCAGACTCCCTGCTGAGCAGGGAGCCCCATGTGGGGCTCAATCCCAGGACCCCAAGATCATGACCTGAGCTGAAGGCAGACACTTCACTGACTAAGCCACCCAGCCGTCCTGAAAGTGTGCTTTTCCTTAAAGCTACTTAACAACAGTAGTTTTACGTGAACATTTAAAAAGACCACCTCATCATGGCACCAGAAATGCTTCCATTAGTCTCCTATGCTGATAAGCAAAGGGAAATGTGTACACATTGAGTGGCCTTAGCGTGTCATAAGCTTGAAATAAGTTATTGTGGTGGATTAATCAATCCCTCGTCCCCCTTGTAGCTTTAGTACCTGAGTGGCTTCCCAAGTCTAGACACAGAGTAGCTCGAAGAACCCAACCTGAGTCTGACTCATCTGACTCCCACAGAGTTCATCTTGTCTCTCTGGAAGAAACAGTAGTCGAAGTGCAGGCCAGTGTGGATTTTGTCAGATAAAAAAACTGTACATAAAACTGTTAAGTAGGTGTTCAGAGTCAGGAAACGTGCACTTTTTTTTTTTAAGATTTTATTTGAGAGAGCAAGCATGTGTGCAAGAACAAGGTGTGGAGGGCAGAGGGAAAAGCAGACCCCCCCCCAGCAGGGAGCCTGACGCAGGACTCCATCCCAGCACCCCAAGTTTATGACCTGAGCTGAAGGCAGACACTTAATCAACTGAGTCACCCAGACATCCCAGAAAAACACTTCTATTTTTTGCTTTATTTTCTGATGAAAATATAGGTGAGAACATGCAAGAAATTACTGTGCTAAAATGATGGATTCCCAACTAATGTCGCATTTATTTCAACAGAAGAGTTTGAACCCTCCTTTAGAGTTTAAGGGATTTAACACAAGAATCAATGAAGCAGAATACAGAAGACCAGAAGGCTATGCACCGAAACAGGTGAACCCAAAAGAGAAAGAGACTAGATTACTGGAGGTTTGCCCCCAAAACAGCTGCTTTTGAACCCATAAAGAATATGCTGATTGGTTTCGTGGGGTGAAGAATCTGGGCGATGAATTAACCCGTGCTGTCACGTGGCACGATGCGCCTTGTGAATTCTTTTCCTTCTGCAAGCTAAGCCACGTATTCTTGCCCCAAAACCTTGTGGTCGGGAAGACGACGGATTCCGGTTTCACTGGGAGTAGGGTCTCTAGGATTCTGCCTAGGTCGCTTTCATCTCACAACGATCAGATGCCAAAGCCGACCCCACTCGCCCACCCCGGGGCCAGCGGCCGGGGAGGATGGCTGGGCGCAGTCCGCAGGCTCGCAGGCACACCCAGCGGCGGTCACTCCGCGGCTCCTAGCGCGGGAAGTTCTTGGGGTACAGCTGGAAGAGCTTGCCTTCCTGGGTGGGCTCGAAGCCGTACTTTTCCAGCTGCTCCGGGTCGAAAGTGCCGTCCTTGAAGTCCTTCTCGATGGCAGGTGCCACTGCCTCCCGGAACAGCTGTTCGGCCGTCAGGGGCGTGTCTGTGCCCGCCTGGGCGCGGTAGTTCACGTAGGGCTTGAGCCTGAACCCGGCCAGCTCGGGCACCACGAGCTCCGGGACCATCTCCTTGACCAGCACGAACTTCCCGTCGCGGCCGCGGACGCCGGTGCCCTTGGCGCCGCGACCCTTGTAGAAGGTGCGCGGGCCCCGCTTGCTGGTCCACTTGCTCATGCGGTCGGCGCCCCGCACCAGCATGCGAGCAGCCCCGCTCAGGAGTCCCATACTGACCCCTGCACCACGCGGGCGCTCGCCCAGCCAGCTCCCAGGCACACGAACGGCCGCACCACCCTCCGCTTCCGGCGCCCTCGGCGGCTTCCGGCGGTCGGCGCGGCTTCCGGCGCCACCCGGCCTTCGCGCCGCAGCAAGAGCAGCTCCGATTGGCGGCGCTGCGTCCAATGCCCGGCCTCGGCCCTGCGGGTGGGCGGGACTTCCGGGCCGTGGCCCGTGCGCGGGGAGGCGCGGCGCCGGCGGCCGGGCGGCGGGGCTAGTGACGGGAGCGCGGGCGTCGGGAGCGCGCGGTCCCGGTGAGTCGCCACAGAGCGCCCCGAGATGGCGATGCCCTGGGTCTGGCCCTATCAGGAAGGGTAGCCATCAGTGCCCCCAACCCGTGACGGGACGCACAGTGCCCCACAGGCCCGCCCAGCCCTGCGCTGCGCTGCGCGGTGGGAGGTGCAGGTGGGAGGCGGATCCCGTGTCCTCTCGGTCTCCCGGACGTTAACCACAACCCCCAGCCCCGACGCCCGTCGACCCGGAGCCCCCAACTCCGAGGCCCCCCAACCCTGAGGCCCAACCCCGAGGCCTGTCAACTCCCAGCCCCCAACCCAGACAATAAACCTCGAGCCCCCCAGCCTCGCTGTCCCCAAACCCAAACTCCCTAACTCCGATGCCCCTTAACTCCGACACCCGTCAACCCCAGCTCTCCACGCCCCGACGACGTCCAGACCCAACGCTTGTCAACGCCGAGGTACTCCAGCCCTGATATCCACCCACACCGACACCCCCCAGCCCCGATGACCCCTTAAAATGACACTCGAACCTGGATGGCCACTAACCCCGATGCTTCTCTAACCTGCCGCTTCCCAACCCTGCAGCCGCCTGACCCCCACTGCCGTCTGGCTCTGTGCTGTCCCAGGCAGTGTAGCAATGACTTCCACCTTGTCTCCCTAGCAGGTCCTGGGGGCCATGAGCTCTACCGCACTTCAGACGCTCAGGGATGGGGTGTGTGGGGAGACTGCCAGGTTAGGGCACTTGCAGGCCACAGAGGTGGGGTCAAGGGCACTGCTGGCCCTTCAGGAGAGGACCATCTAAGAAGGAAGGGTTTTCCATGTGGGTGGCAGAGGACACTGGACATTTGACCGAGGAGCAAATGCACTATGACCCCGCATCTACCTTCTGCATCCCCACTTCTCTGGATGGGTTTTTGGGAGAGACAAGTCCTCTCTTGCTGCTGCTGTTCTAAGAGGCTGGGAGCCACAGGGTGGAAGCCCCAGACCTGGCTCCTCCCCAGTAGACGGGGGCAAGGTGAACCACTCTCCAAGTTCATCCTCCTCTGGACCCGACACACCCACCTTGAGGACTCAACCCCACTGGATAGGAAACCCCCTGAGGCAGGCCACTAGGTTGTCTCAACAGTTGCCCTGTGGGGCCCCGTGCACCCCTACCCCACCCCCAGCCACAGCCTTGTCCCTGTGGCCCTGGATGCTCCTGGCGGCACTAGGCCTTGGCTGAGCTGCCCATGCTTGCCCTTGACCTTCTGGGAGAGGAGCCGGACTTGGCTGCAGTTGTGGGTTCCTGAGCAGCTGCAGGAGAGCTGGGAAGGAGAGAGGGAAGTGACACTGGTGCTTCTCTTCATGGAGAACACAGCTGCCTTCAGGGTTTTCCTTTTAGTGCAAACACAATTTAAACAGAAAAGGAACCCAGGAGAAATGGCTGAAAGCATTGCTCTGCCCCGCCAGCATGAGTTGGGGGGACACTTCCCCTCCTGTGAATCAGTCTTTCTTTTTTTCACCTTGACTGGTTTTTTGTCTTGTTTTGTTTTTCATTTTTAGCCATGAAGCAAGAGGAGGATGCCAGCCCAGAGGTATGGAACTGGAGGGTTTCAGGGATGAATCAGAGCCTCAGAATTCCCACTTAGGGGCATTTCTGGACCAGGAGAAAGGGTCCTTTTCGCATTTGCTCTGTGGGCAGCTCCTTGAAGTTGGCTGAATGGGAGTGGCAGCTTGGGCCCCTCTGTCCCCTTGTCAGAGTTGAGATGCTGCCACTTCTTCCCCTGAGGTCACAGCTGTCAATTCCTGCTTCCCCTTAGGACTTTTGCTTGCTTTCACTCGAGTCTTTTTCTCTGTGGAATGTCTGTAGCCAAATCACAAAGGCCTTTATTCCTAAAGCAGAAAAGTGGATGTATTTAAACAACCATGAAAAGCCTGAGATGCTCAATATAGGAGATTGTATAACTAGGTTATGGGCCACCTGTGTGACCCTTTCCTTGGTTACCCTTGGTTGTCCTTGACGTGGTGGCTGAACTCCAAGGGACACACCTAAGAGGAGAGTGGGTCGCGGGTGCTGTCATTTCGACAGCTGAACACACACTCCAGGCCAGGAGAGACTGGATGCCTCAGCTCTGAAGCAGAAAGCTCCCACTGCTTCCATGTGCCTGCTGAGCCAACTTCAAAGACCTGGTTTTCTGGGCCATTTACTTATCCTGTCTTGTGGCAACATTCTGCTTTTGAGACTTTTTTCTGAATGCCCTTCCATTTTATTGGGTTTTCTGTCATCCCCGCTGTGTCTGGTGCTCTCTCTAAGGATCGGACCAGCTACTTTAGCCCTTGGCACTTGTGACTTGAAAGGGTTAACAGGTGTCCCCTGCCCCATCTTGCTCCTGGCTGCTGGGGGAGAGGTATGTGGATAACCGGAGGAATACAGAGTGGCTGCTTGTTTGGCTGGTTTCTCTTGTTCATTTTCATCTTTTTGGGGGAATCAGCCGATAATCCTCCATGTAGGTGGCCCCAGCCATCTGCCCATTCATCATCCTGTGCTCACTTTTTTCTCTTCCTCCTCCCTCCCTTGGGTTTGGGCTTCTGAAGCACCATTAACTCCTTCCCTGGGAGGTGGTAGGGAAGCAGGCACATAACCTTTCCATGCTATGAGCTGGTATTCAGGGTTCTCAAAATCCGGATGGCTCCTTGGGGTTTCTCAGCATTGCTGTGGTGTAGGCTTCCATGTGTCCTGCAGCACACAGTCCCGTTGGTGATCAGAGGGCACTGAGTGATGGCCTTCGCACCCCCTGTGGCCAGCCAGGCTTGCTCCTCTAGACTTGCGTCTGAGGGACTGGAAAGCTGAAGATGTAGGATTCACATGTGATAAGGATGCCTAGGGCATTTGTGGTCAGCACAGCACGGCTGCTGCCCCTGCCCGACTGCCTGACTGGCCCCGTGTCCTGTGGGTGGCCATGGGAGACAGGTTTCTATGTCTCCTGAGCAGGCATGCTCAGAGGACCTCAGCAGCCCAGATGATCACTTCTTCTGGGGCTGCTCACTTCCTCCCTAACCAGCAGCTCTATTCTTGCTGCCCTGGGAAGCCAGGGCCATGCCTGTGTTGGCCCTTCCTGACCACGTTGTTCTCCTCTAGGCTGACTTCTGTCTGGGTGCTGCCCTGCAGTCCTGGGGGCTGCAGTTGACGGAGCAGCATTCACAGTCCACCATGGTAACCATCTCAAGTGCTTCCTGGTGATGGGTGGGCCCTGGGATTTGTGGCTTGTTGCACTCCTGGCTGCTCCTGGCCCCCTTGTCCCAGCCTGTTGCCAGGGTGGGGAGGGGCTCTGTGGCAGTCTTGCTGACGGGTGCTCTGTCTGTGACCTCACCCAGCTGATAGGGATTGTGATTGGAGCCCTCCTGGCCCTGGCCCTCATTGGCATCACCATCTTTTTTGTGTACAGAAGGGTTAACCGATTCCGTGAGTATCTTGCTTCAGACTTCAGCTCTAGGGGTAAGGGACAAGGGCTTGGGAGGGTGGGAGGGGTTTTTGTGACTTGCCTGTGTTTTGAGCTCCTGGGAGCAGCTCTCAGGCCTGTGATAGCTTTTGTTGGGAACTGCTGGCCTGTCCCCACTGAGGCTGTGCATGCCGGACCCATGGAATTTGTGTATGTTCCCAGCTTTCTTGGCTTACATTTCTGAGCCAGACTTTGGTAAGAAGAGATGCAAGTCCTGCTCCCTGGGAGCCAGCCTGTGCTCGCCCCAGGCCCAAGATGCCACTTGCCTTTCCCCCACGCTGTATGATGTAGCAGGTGCGGGCGGGGGGGCTTGGCTTGCATGTGCTACAGGCTGTCTGGCAGAACCCTCCCGCCTCTTTGTGCCCCAGACATGGCTCAGGAGGCGCCTGTGCTCCCCTTGCAGGACAAGTACAGCCCACTCCTCAGTACAGGTTCCGGAAGAGAGACAAAGTGATGTTTTATGGCCGGAAGATCATGAGGAAGGTAACCTGTGCTGCAGGCCCGCTTCCTACAGGCCCCAGTGCAGTGGGGCCCCCAGCAGCCTGTGGCTGCCCTCACTCTGCAGTGCTGTGGCCTCCGTGCCCTCAGAGACTTAGCCAGTGCAGACAGATGGAGGCCTCGTCGGCCCGTGTCCTGGGGCACGGCGGGTCCTGCCAAGATTTGGACATTGGGAGGCCTCCCTTGTCAGCATCAGTACCCACGTGAAGGATAAGTGGCTTGGTCCAGTCCTTCCTGGTCACCCCTGGCCCCTTCCCGCTCCCTGAGGGCAGGACGGACTTAACACTGCCCAGGGCCTTGCTCTGCTCGAACTACGTGCTTCGAATAGCTGCTGGCGTTGTAGAGTAGCCTCTACTCACCACTTCTTTCTGGATAAGCAGCTAATACGTGTTCTCTGTAGCAAACTTGAAATGCCACAGGAGAAGGCATGTGAGTCCTTGCATGGACCTCCCATTCTTCTCAACGTCAGGCTGTGATGTGGAGGTCCACTGGTGCTGCTGACGGGCCGTGGCACGGGCCTCGAGCCTGAACACTTTCGCCTCACGGCCTAGTGAGGGGCCACATGGGCTGGCCTCACGCAGGTCTTGAAGGAGCCTGCGTGTGGTCGGGTGAGGAGGCAGTCAACCAGTGGTCCCACTGAGGACTGTGCAGTGGCCAGACACGGGCGGAGGAGGAGAGAAGAGTGGTCCAGTGGTGCCAGGTCACCTGGAAGGAAGGAGTTGTGACCACACACCCACAGCTGACACCATGGGGCAGGTGCCACTCGGGGAGCGGAGGGGCAGTGGCTGCCCAAAGGGGGCTTGCTGACATCCAGAAACCAGATGAGCTGACCTCAGTGGTGGGGGAGGGGCAAAGAGCTTTCCAGACCTGGGATGAGCATGCAGGGACTTGGATTCTGGGGGGAGGGGCAGTAGGACAGGGCAGGGCCAGCTTTTCTTATGTATTCATGTATTTATTTATTTTAGAGAGAGGAGAGCGTGTGTGCGTGTACGAGCCGGAGGGGCAGGGAGAGGGAAAGAGAACCTCAAGCAGACTCCATGATGAGCAAGAGCTGGACTCGGGGCTCAGTCTCAGAACCCTGAGATCACGACCTGAGCCAAAACCAAGAGTCGCCACCCGGACACTCCAGGGCCAGCTTTTGAAAGGCTGTGGAGAGGGACTGCTGCATCAGCACAGCAGAGGAGAGGCTGAGCAGCAGCCTTGCAGGCAGAGGGGGCACAGGCCTGAGGACCTGGTGCTCTGAGAGTACTGGCTGTTTGGGGATATGGCCATGAGGTGCTTTGTCTGTGGTACAGGGATGGTTCCCCGTGTCCTGGGCAGGCAGGGCAGGCAGGGCCAGCCCCTGGGAGCTGATGCCACGCCTGCAGGCAGGTCCTGAGGGCTGCGGCTGAGCCCTCAGGCTGAGGCCAGGTCCTTTAGGTCCAGGCTCAGGACTCGGCCTCTCCTTTCACCTTGCAGGTGACCACGCTGCCCCACACGCTTGTGGGGAGCACGGCGCCCCCCCGGCAGCGGATGAGGAAGAGGACCAAGGTGCTATCTTTGGCCAAGAGGTACTAAGAGTGTCCTTCAGGCCACACGTGTTGCAGCTGCCCTCCCTGGAGGGCACTGGTGAGCCTGCTGGCCATCGCTGCTGCCCCTGGCTGCCCTGCCTCTGGGTCTGCAGTGCTCATGCGTCTGCTTGGAATCCCTTTGGGCTCCAGGTGCATATATCTCTGCTTTGTAGGATTCTGCATTTCAAAAAGGAATACCCAACCCTGCAGCCAAAGGAGCCACCACCCTCCCTGCTGGAGGCTGACCTCACGGAGTTTGACGTGAAGAATTCTCACCTGCCGTCAGAAGTTTTGTACATGCTGAAGAACGTGCGGTAAGACGGAAGCCGAGTAACAGAGGCCTGCTGCAGGAGGGCCTGGGGCTGTGCTCCCTTCCCTGTGGCCGTGCTCCCTTCCCTGTGGCCGCCAGTGTGGCTCCTCGCGCTTCTTTCCTCTTGTATTTGCTCGTCGGCATTTCCATGATCAGGAGGAAACTCAGAGCAGGTGCGGGAAGTGTGTGGCTGGATCGAAGCTCCAAGCCCGGGCTCCCTCCCACCTCCGCCTGGAAACTCCATTCCTCTTTCGAGCACTGCTTCGCCGTGCCAGGCTTTTGTGTACCCCTCTGGTTCAGATTCACAGTATGGCTCAAGAGTTCTTCAAGCTGATGGGAAAGCAGTTTATGGGAGTTCCTGAAGTTTCATCGTCTGTCCTGACAGTGAATCGGGGTGCTAGTGCTGCAGGGTCCGCACCTCCGTGAACCCCAGCTCTGTGGATCTGTGGATCTGGCCAGGGGTGACGGCGGCAATGGCTGTATCTCCATCAGCCTCCCTCTCTTCTTCGGGAAGGTCTCCCACATGTGCCGTGCTTTTGCAGGGTCCTGGGCCACTTTGAGAAGCCACTGTTCCTGGAACTTTGCAAACACATGGTCTTCGTGCAGCTACTCGAAGGGGAGCATGTCTTTCAGCCGGGGGAGCCAGATACCAGCATCTATGTGGTGCAGGACGGGCGCCTGGAAGTCTGCATCCAGGACACGGTGAGAGTGCCTGGCCACGTGTTTGTCAGTGGCCTGATGGAGTGCAGAGCGACGTGGAGGGTGTGGGTCTGCTGTGTTGTGTGCGTGTGTGTGTTTTAAGTAAGCTCTACACCCAGTGTGGGGCTTGAACTCACAACCCTGAAATCCAGAGTTGCACACTCTACCCACAGAGCCAGCCGGGCGTCCCTGTTGTGTTTTTGCTTACATGTCTGGCATTTAAAAGATTTTTTAAGGTTTTCTATTGAAAAGTTAGTATAAAATTTTACGTTTCGGTTCTTTGGGGAAAAAGGCACACTCGGTGTCAGAAGCATTGGCTTCTGATTGATGTGCCTTTCGATATTGGTACATTACCTTTCGCTCACACATGTGGGGGTGCCCATCATTTAGTGGGTTCAGTGGCATTTGGTGGTTTTCTGCATTTTACCTGTTCTAAGCCTTTTGAGGTGTCTCTCCTGTCTCCTTGGAACAGCCTCCAGCGCTTGGGTATTGATCTGCCACCATCAGTTGAACCCTTGCCTTATGTTCCAAGTTTCAGATTGTGAATGATTTTAACTCTAAGAAAATAATTAAGGTATTAATTCAGCTGGAAACAATATGCTTACTTTCCGCCTCTGTTAAATTACACCTTTGAATCAGAATTGCCAGGGGGCGACCTCCAGGCCAAACTTGTGGAGGTCTTGCTTTCCACAGGGTGTATCTGTTGACGTGCCCAGTGGTGTGATCCAGGCTTCCCACGTCTTGTTATTGTTGAAACAGACACACAGGGAGCCCCAGACTGCACAACGTGGCCCCCTGACCTTAAGGAAATCCCCACCTGCCTGAGCCCTGGGGGTGGGCCCTGACCCAGCGTGGATCCCACATGCCCTTTCTAGACATGATGCTGTCTGTGTGAGGCTTCATCTACCCTGGACTTGATGGGATGATGAGAAAGGAAATGGTCTTCATCCAGCCTCCTCCTGCCACGCCATCAGTGTCCAGGGCTGTCGCCACCCAGCTGGCGGGCCTTTCCTGGAACAGAGCCTCTGGGTTAGAAGGAAGGGTTTTTGGAGGCTGACCAGGGCCAAGTTTGAACAAGTTCACAAAGGGTTTTCCTGGGTCAAGCTGTGATAAAGTTCCTATACTAAATAACCACCATAGTTTCCTTTCTCTTTCAATCCAGTGGAAAATATATCAAAATGCCATTATTTATACCAGTAACAACTGAATTTGGCCCTCACAGCCCTCTGTTTAGATCAGCAAACTCCTTAGGTTTTGTGAAATCCAGTCCGGATAAGCCCTGGGTTGAAGGGCCACACTCGGGCTGGACTCCCTGATTGCTCTTACTCACCCTCATGTTTTCTGTCCTGTGCTTTGGAGCTTATCATACCCTGAATTCCCGGAGGTCAGCTAGGGCATGGCCTAACTGAGGACAGGCGACAGTGGAGGTTGGGTGGCCCAGTGGATGACTCTGCTCCGCTTCCTGAGCGCAGGACGGCACTGAGGTGGCGGTCAAAGAGGTTCTGGCCGGAGACAGCGTCCACAGTCTCCTCAGCATCCTGGACGTCATCACCGTGAGTCCCCCGGGTCCACCCAGAGTCACCTGGATGGCAGGCTCCTCAGCGCCAAGACCAGTTCTCCCCAGTGTCGAGGGGCTGGCCTAGGGTGGGAGGGACCCCCCGTAGGTCAAGGGTGTTTGGGGGAACAGCGTTAACTGTGCGCTTAAGAAGAGCTGGGCATTTGCGCATGCATTTTGGCTGTCTTTTAAATGGTTATTTTCTGGACTGAGTAATACACGCACGTGGTCCGAGATTCAAAAGGGACAAACATTGTGTAGTGAAAACATTTCCTTTCATCCTTCAGGCCCCAAGGCCCATTCCTAGGAGGGGCCCTCCTCTGAATCTTCTGTGCCAATGCGTATGCCTGTTGTTCTCAGTCTTCTGCTGTTGAGTGTTGTGGTGAATGGTTTTGTGTGCACATTGTTTCATGTATTTGGCTAGCGGAGACTTCCGTGGTGTGAGGGTGCACACCCACCCCCACGCCTGAGCCACAGTCCTGTGACACCCGTGTCCTCACCCACCACCCAGGCAGTCATCTCATGTTCGATTTTTGCCAGTCCAGTCAATTACAAAATAATATCTCATGTTATCTTGTGATTTTTAAACTTAATGTCATGGAATTTTTTTTTAAAGATTTTTATTTACTTATTTAGAGAGACTGTGAGCAGGGGGAGGGACAGAGGGAGAAGCCAACTCCCCTCTAAGCAGGGAGTCTGATGCGGGGCTTGATCCCAGGACCACAAGATCATGACCCGAGCTGAAGGCAGATGCTCCTCTGACTGAGCCCCCCAGGCTCCCCGTCATGGAACATTTCACACATACGCAAAAGTAGACAGAAGAGTAAAATCAATTACATGTGCAGCACTAGCTGTAGGAAGTCTGAGCTCTGCACACCTGTTCCCTTCTTGTTAACAGGAATTTAATGTCTAATTGTCTTTTTTTCAGAGTAAAATCTCTGTACAGTGAAACAAATCTGAAGCGTGTCCTACCTGAGTTTTGATAGTGCACACACCGGTATAGCTCAAAAGGCGTATTTGATCGTCACCTTCACCGTGAGGTCATACTTCCTGCTGTCACTTTTAGTTGTTCATTGAGGCAGCTTGTACCTCATTGTCCCCAGACATTGCCCAGAGGGGTCTGCAGAGCGGGTTAGCAGACCTTGGCAAGGATGCATGCATGTGGGGCTCGGAGTCCAGGTACTTGTGTGACACTCATGATGGGTGGGGCCCTTGGTGGGTATCCTCTGATCTAGCCCTGGGTTCTTGTGTACAAGGGGGTGACAAACTCGGAACTTTGGGGTGTCCACTGTGTTCCCCCATTCCTGTTAGGCTGGCACAGACATGCTGTAAGCTTTGTTGGGGTCTGGGGTGGAGGTGTTGATAGGATTGTGGCATCTCGCTCTGCCCCCAGGACCTGGTGTGTCTTCACAAGACGCTTGGCCACTGCTGAGAGAGACACCACCTCCTCTGAGCAAGGCTGACCCGCCTGGAAAGGCCAATGCCTGTGCCTAGAGCGTTGTGCTGGGAAGGGCACCCAGATGTGCAGGGCAGGTCCCATGTGGCTCTGTAGGCCTCTGGCTGGTATGTGTCAGGATCTGTCAGGGGCACTGTGAGCCTGAGAAGCCCAGGAGGTGTAGACAGATTGTCTCTCCACGTGGAGATAAATTAGGGAGTGATGCAGCTCTGTACCCTCCCTCTACCTTGGCGAGGATTAAGCAAAAGTAGCTTTGGCGGAGGCTCTTCCTGGTATTTCTTGTCTGTAGTGAGTCTTTGTCTCGTTGTAATTTTGGGCTTTGACACCATTTCTTGCAGCCCCAGGAGATGTGTGCTGTGAGCAGGGCCTCCAGCCTGCTGCATCCCTGTGCTCCTTCTGGAGTGGGAGCCCATCTCCCTTCGGTGGGGTGGGGTAAGAAAATAGGAGTGATATTTGAGAGAAAATAATTCTGTGTTGTGATTAATAGATCATCTGTAAGGACATCACTTTTGCCTAATCAAATATTTGTGTTTGTCATTTAAAAAAATTAATTTTATCCAAGTAACAGATTATAAAAAACAGTTTTGGTGTTTTTGAATCACAGTTGTCTGTTCCACTGCCCTCTCCATCTCTTCTAGGCTTTCTGGATGACCTGTTCTCTTGCTCTTTTGTAATCCTTCTGTCTTAGATTCATGTAGGCTTCCTGGCCTGGAAATGAGGGCAGACTTTCCTGATTGCTCTGTTGCCCTCCACACTCTTCTCACCCCAGCAAAGCCACACTCAAGTGGTGTTGTTCACCTCAGTGAGGTTCCTTTCTTGTTTTCCTTGGAGTTAACAGTTGCTTTGGTTTTTGGGTGGCTTCGTTTTTTGTGTATGTTGTAGTCTGGTGCCCTGCCCCAGTGCCCTGTGAGTTGAGAAGCCCCCGACCCCCCATCTTCTTGTCCAGCCTGACCTCCCTGGGCTGAGCTCCAGCTTCCCAGGGTCTCCGCTCCTCATCTGGGTCCTGTCCTGTCTGTGTGGGGCCCTCACCTCTGCTGCCTTGGCCAGCTTGCTTGTTTTGGTGGAGCAGTTCCTGTCTGCTTCCCAAGAAGGGTGTGAGGGAGATAGAGTTCTGGAACCTTACAAATCTACAGTTGTCTTTATTCTCTGCTACCTTTCCCTTTCTGTTACACTTTCTAGGAGATTTCTTCCATTTTATTCTCCAAACTTTCCACTGAATTTCTAATTTCAGTCACCGTGTATTTTATTATTTTATTTTATTTTTTGTTTTATTTGTTTATTTCATTTATTTTTAAATTAAATTTTTAAGACTTTCAATATAGTTACACACAGTGTTGTGTTAGTTTCCGGGGTACAACACGGTGATTGAACACTTCCATGTATCACCCAGTGCTCATGATGACAGGTGCCCTCCTTAACCCCATCTCCTGTTTCACCCGTCCTCCCCTCTGGTTATCGTCAGTGTATTTTTTATAAGTAACAGTCTGTTTCTTGGCTTCTCTCTGTCTTTGTCCTTTGCTTGTTTGTTTCTAAAATTCTACAGATGAGTGAGATCAGACAATATTTGTCTTTCTCTGACTGACTTATTTCACTTAGCATGATACTTTCTAGGGGCTCCTGGGTGGCTCAGTTTGTTAAGCACTCCACTTTTGATTTTGGCTCAGGTCCTGATCTCAGGGTTGTGAAATTGAACCACGCTTAGCGTGGAGCCTGCTTAAGATTCTCTGTCTCCGGGGCGCCTGGGTGGCTCAGGCACCTGCCTTCGGCTCTGTCATGATCCCAGGGTCCTGGGATCGAGCCTTGTATCTGGCTCCTTGCTCAGGGGGGAGCCTTTTCCCCCCTCCCTCTGCCTCTCCCCCTGCTTGTGCTCTCTCTCTCAAATGAATAAATAAAAAATAAAAAAGATTCTCTCTCTCCCTGTTCCTCTGCCATTTGAGTGCCCTCTCTTTCGCTCTCAAAAACGCTCTGTAGATCCATCCACATCATTGCAAATGGCAAGATTTCATTCTTTTCCACGGGTGAGTAGTAATCTGTTGTCTACGTGTACGTATATATATTATATATACATGTACATGTGTACACACACAGCTCATCTTCTTTACCCAGTCGTCAGTCAGCAGGCGCTCGGTTGCTCCGTATGGGGTGCACATACCTATGTATGTATTTTACATGTGTAGTTTTTTAATTAGTGTTTTCTTTTTTTTTCTTTAAGATTTTTTATTTATTTATTTGACAGAAAGACAGCCAGCAAGAGAGGGAACACAAGCAGGGGGAGTGGGAGAGGAAGAAGCAGGCTCCCAGTGGAGGAGCCTGATGTGGGGCTCGATCCCAGAACGCTGGGATCACGCCCTGAGCCGAAGGCAGACGCTTAACGACTGAGCCACCCAGGCGCCCCTAATTAGTGTTTTCATATTCTGTGGATAAACACCCAGCAGTGGAGTTACTGGAGTCATGTGGTAGTTGTATTTTTAATATTCTCCACACCCTCACGAACACTTGTTTCTTGTGGTTTTGGTTTCAGGGACCATGTTCTCTATTTTAGGAGCTCTTTTTTTCTTCCTCTAAATTATTTTTTTAAATAACATCTTATTATTTTTTATGGATGAAGTAAGACGAAGTTTTCTTTTGCTCCCTGTGTCTTCTCTTGCTCTTTTGGGTCTCTCTTCTCTGTTTATCTCAGCTTCTGTCTTTCCCAGCAGCCCATTTGTGTGGGAGTGACATCACATTGACCTGGCTACGTCACCAGCGTGACTGAGCCCCACACATGGAGCCAGAGTGAGTCACAGAAAGAACATCTCACACAGACAAGCCTGACATGTGAGGGCAGAGCGGTGGTCAACACACAAGAGGGCCAGGCAGGCCACACAGCCCTGGTGTAACTGTTCAGCATGGCTGTCCCAGTGTCCCAATAAAGATTTATTTACAAACACAGGCAGGGGGTGAGATTTGGCCCTTGAGCTGAAGTTTTCCCGTTCTGGCCAATTAGTGTTACCTGTCAGGACTAGGTTGATCAGGCTCAGTGGGGGCTCAATCTGGGTTGCTGGAAATGTCCTATACCTTCATTCGAGTGCTGGATATATGGGTTAATTATAAAAAGAAAAATACCGTGAGCTCCTTGGAAGCCGGCTGTGAGCCCCTGTGTGCTCAGGGTTTGTCCCCCCAGGGCTTACTGCGGGAAGGCTGGCAGGGGCCCCACAGGTCAGCCTCTGCAGTTTTTTTCTCTAAAGCTGAATCTCAGAGAGGAATCTGCCCATGTCCCGCCACAGAGGAGCTGGCTTGGAGTTCGGGAAGGAGTGTGGGCTTGCCCCATCCAGGTGGACACTGTCCTCCAGCCCAGACGTGAGACAGTGCCTGGCTGTGACCTGCCCGCTTCACCATCTGCAGGATGCCAGTGGCCAGCTGCAGGGCAGGGAGGGGGCTCAGGCCCTCCTGTGAGGATGGCTTTCACCGTCTTGGCTCTGTACCCAAAGGAGAACGGTTCAGCTTCCATCACATGGCTTGGTCAGCTGCCACTCTGTCACATACTTTTCACTAGCTTCCAAAATGTTGTTGAGACATCTCGTCTGCTCTTAGCTTTTGTCTTGATTCTTGGAGGGTTGTATCTTTTTTTTTTTTTTTTTTTTTTAAGNTTTATCTATTTGACAGCACGCACAAGCAGGGGGAGGGGCAGGCTCCCCGCTGAGCAGAGAGCCCCACGATGTGGGGCTCGATCCCAGGACTGCAGGATCATGACCTGAGCCGGAGGCAGACGCTTAACCGACTTGAGCCACCCAGGCGCCCCTTGAGCCAGCCAGGCGCCCCGGGTTGTATCTTTTTAACAGAGCAGAGATAAGTGGGCATGCCATGGAGATACGCACTATCTTTACTGGGAGGTTGCCTTTATTATTATTTTTTCTGACTGAAGTAAGAACATACTCTTTTGATACCTAGGCAATTTTGATTCTGTTAGTTTTTTTCCATTTTACTGTGAAATCACCGGCACGTCACTGTGAGCGTGGGGTGTATGGCAGGATGTGCTGGTCTGCGTCTGTTGTGAAAAGATCACCACGACAGGTCCAGCTAACACCCATCATCTCACAGAGATCCATTTAAATGAGATGTGGCGAGCTCCTAGGACCCCCTTCACAGTGCTCCTGTGGGACCCGCGGCAGCTACGGGCACCGTGTTGCTCGTTGCATCCCTGGTACTCATCGTCCTGATACTCTAACTGGAACTTTGTACCCTTTGACCACCTTACTCCAACTCCCCCTTCCGTTATTGCTTTCATTTTTACAAATGTCGTGAAGCGTTTCAGCTGTATGGAAATGCAGTCGACTTAGCAGCCAGGTTAGCCGTCACCCAGGTCACGTAGCCATCGCCGAGCTGGCTGGCTGTCGACCCCCCCTCCGGAGGGCAGCTGTGGCCTCTGCAGCTGGGCCTGTGCAGGCCGTCAGTGTCAGGCGTCCGCTCGCACGGCTGTGTCCTGGCTCAGGCACCCGCTGCCAGCTGACGTCCAGCTTGTTCATAGTTGTTTTTTCTCGTGCTTCTGCTGCTGAGAATGTTCGGAAAGGCTTGCAAGCACGATGCTTTTTGGGGGCTACACCTGGGCCTTGCGCACACGCTCAGCAATTCAGCCTCTCTCTGGGGTTCACATAGTGTTTCAATTTTAGGTGAGGTCGAGGGTATTGTTTTTCTAAACAAACAAGTCAATTTGAAATAAGTAGCCCACGAGCCATTTTTAACAACAGTGGCTACACTGTCATTCCCTTTTCCCACGTTTCCCCCAAACATATGCACCTGCTTTTCTCTCTGATTCTTGGACCAAGATGAGAATTGCCATATGATGGGAGCCAGCCCTCCCTTGGCTCCCCTGGGATCTTCTAGCTGCTTGACTCGTTTGTAAGTGGGACACTGGGTGAGGCCGCATCCAAGATATACCCTCTACCCACTGTGCACCCACCGCAGGGGTGCCCGCTCTCCACAGAGCGGCCGACTGGTGCTTAAATGATGAGGGGGCGTGCTGGCACCTTTGTCATAACTCCTGGTGCGTGAACAGCATGGCAGGCCTCAAGCTGCCGTCTCAGTGAAGGGAGCCAGCTCTGTGTGATTCCATTTATGTGACGTTTTGACAAAGGCAAAACCATCAGGACAGATGAATGCTGGGTGGCTGCCAGGAAGCGGCAGTGAATGGACAGGGTGGTGACAGCGGAGGGCGATGTCCTGGCTGGAAGAGCGGGCCCTGCGGGCTCCTAGGAGGCGCGTCTCCTGAGGGCAGTGGGCATGCGGCCCGAGGCACCGCAGGGCCCTGGTGGGTGCCTCCACGCACAGCCACGTGCTGGTGTCTCGTCGCTGCTGGAGACGGGGTTGCTGGGGGCAGCCTGACCTTGCCGTCCTTGCAGGGCCACACCGCTCCGTACAAAACCGTGTCCGCCCGCGCCGCCGCCCCCTCCACCGTCCTCCGGCTCCCCGCGGTGGCTTTCCAGGGAGTCTTTGAGAAGTACCCTGAAACCCTGGCCAGAGTGGTGCAGGTGGGTCATGTGTGCAGGAGCCCTTTATGGCCCAGGGCCCGGGACAGGCGCTCACCACAGGCTGCGGCGTCAGTTCTGAGTGTCGCACACCCGGGAAGGCCCGTCTGGAGAGGGTGTAGGAAGGACTAAGGAGGTTTTGCAAAGGATTTGTGATACATATCTTACAGTAAAAGTTAGTGTTGATGACCTCAAAGAGGTCTTCAGAATCCCCACTAGCCCCCCAAAGAGTTTATTATTAAATTCCTTGTTTTGAAGTAATCTTAGATTTACCAAAAACTTGCAAAATAGTGCAGTTTTCTTACGCCCCTAACGCTAACGTCTTAGGTGACCACGGTGAGTTGTCAGGACTGGGGGCTTCATGTTGTGGCGGGGCTCAGGGCGTCTGGAGGACGCGCTGGGCGCCGCACAGCTAGCCGTCCCCTCACAGATCATCATGGTGCGGCTGCAGAGGGTCACCTTTCTGGCTCTGCATAACTACCTGGGCCTGACCACAGAGCTCTTCAACCCGGTAAGCGCAGCCTCGCGCCCTCGTCCGTGTCGCCGGGACCCTGGGCTTTGAGAGGGGCTTGTGGGGCTGTGTTTACTCCTCTGCCTTAAAGCCTGTGCTGGTGCCAATCCCATGCTGGTTCTCCCGAGACCTTGTGCTGAGGACCTGTCCCGCCCATGAGACTTGGGGGTGGGACTCCCCGATGCCCCTTCCAGGAGAGCCTGCGGTTTGGCCTGAATGTGATCTCTATGGTCGCCTTGCTCCATTAGCTCACCTGCCCCTTTCCTGCTGTTCACCTGGCACAGGCTTCTGAGCTGCCTGCCAGCCCAGTGGAGACGGTCCCCTCCTGTCCCTGGGACTCTCTCCTGCCAGCGCTGTGGGCGGAGGAGTCAGCTTGCTCCACCCAGAGCTGCTGTGAGCAGTAGGTTAGATGGGACCCTCGCGGGCCCCGCTTGGAGGGGCCTGGGCGCTGATCACTCATTTCTGGGGTCAGCACTGTACTTGGGGCTTCTCCCGAGTTCTGGGGGGTTTTAGGGTTTATTATCTCTCTTTACTGGTATTTTAGGGCACACCCTTTTGTTTTCTGCATTACTTTTCATCTTTGTGAGGAGCGTTAAGGCTTCTAACGATGTTGGCCATCATTTAAACTCTATAGAGTTGCCAGGATAAAGCAAGCTGGGCTTTTGTTGCCTTGAGCTTACAGCTGGTCTCTGTGCTGGTCACCACTCCTCTTGTTCTCCCAAGTGTGGCTGCCAAGAGAACTAGCCCAGGGGTGCCTCTGGAGCACCTGCTGCTTTCTCACACCCCAGGAGAGCCAGGCCATCCCCCTGGTGTCTGTGGCCAGTGTGGCTGCTGGCAAGACCAAGAGGCAGGCATGCTGTGGCTCCGAGGATCGTCTCGAGAGGCCCCTGCGGCCCCAGGAGTCCTGTGACCCAGGTACTGCCCCCAGACTGGTCCCCAGCTTCCCAGCCCTCCCCCTCCCGTCACCCCCATCTCTGAGGGAAGACTTGACTCCAGGGGAAAGCCATTCAGGGAGCAGACTCCAAGCTTCATGCTGCTCTGAGCTCTCCAGAGGGTCCTAGATGTGGGGAGGGAGACTGTCCATTGAGGCTTCTTGGCTACAAGTCACCTTCAGGGTGACTGTGTAACACGTAGCCATGCTAGCAAATATGGGATAGGTCCCCTGTGTGTTTACAAACAAGTGGCTGATGGACTAGTGAAATAAAGCTGTGTGGCTCGGTGTTTTTAGGTTCATCCACCTGAGGGGCCAGGGAAGCACCGAAGCATGCCAGGCTCACGCCAGGTGTGCTCAGGTGGGCACCTCGACTAAAACAGTCCCTGGGAAGGGGACGTGCGAGGCTTCAGCCTGGTGGAAGCGGCTGGCAGCAAGGGGCAAGTCAGTTCAGGAAGGCCTAGGAGAGGCAGAGCCCGCCTGTGTCCAAGGCTGGCTGGCTAACCACTCCCCTCGGCAGGTGGGTGTGGGTGCTGAGGCTGTGGCCTGAGGGCCTTGAGACATGAGGTCTGTGCACTGCCGTGGGAACAGAGGCCTTCCTTCCCGCCCATCTCCTCCCAGCAGATCGAGGGGGCAGCCGTGCAGCAGCCTCTGGGCCTCTGCTGAAGAGGAGCCAGTCCTTCCCGCTGCCTTCTGTCCGCGAAGAGATCCTGGATGAGCTCAGCAAGGCCCAGGCAGGTGACCAGACCCCTTTTGCTCCACCAGGTAAGGCACTGGGCACCCTGAGCTTGAAGCATTTATAGGTGGGCAAGCTCTCAGGCCCAGAGAACCTTATGCCCACACGCTGGCTTGATTAAATGCAGTGGCGAGCGTCTTGCTGCCCCGAGCATCACGTGGGCTTCTGTCTACACTGCCCCATTATACCCCTGCTGCAGGAGCATCTCCAGTGCCATCCTTTCTCCCCTGTGCTGGGCTGTGCCCACCAGCACACCGCTGTGTGGCATCATCCACTGAAATGGACTTCCTAGGCCCTCTAACCCCTCAGCTGCCACCGGGATCTGCTTTCATTAAAGCAGAGATCTCAGGGCACCAGGGGGCCTCGCTCAGTGAAGCATCTGCCTTTGGCCCAGGTCATGATCCCAGGGTCCTGGGACTGGGCCCTGCCTTGGGCTCCCTGCTCAGTGGGGAGTCTGCTTCTCCCTCTCCCTCTCCCTCTGCCTCCCGCCCCGACTTTTGCTCTTTGTCTCTCTGTCTCTGTCTCTCTTCTCTCAAATAAATAAATAAAATCTTAAAAAAAAAAAGGCAGAACTCTCCAGGGGCTGTCTGTGCCGGCTCCTCCCCGCCCTCTGCCGTGCTTTCTCAGTGGCTCTCTGACCCTCTCTGGAGCACCTCCCCCATGGGGACCTGGTCACCTCTGTGTGCTGCGGCCTGGATGGTCTCCCAGTGTACCCTGCGGTACTCCCAGGGATTCCCGCGTCCAGCCCGCAGTCTGCACAGACTAGCTCGCCCCTTATCACCTTCGAATTTTGCTCTTACGTTAGAAAGCTCCTGTTGTTTTCATTCGCATTTTCTGAGCTGTAGGCAAGTTTCATCATCTGGTGTATTTGAGACCCATTTGGGTTCCCTCTTCCAGATTCGTCTGTTTAGGGGCACCGGCTGGCTCAGTCGGTAGAGCGTGTGACTCTTGATCTCAGGGTTTTGAGTTTAAGCCCCACATTGGGTGCAGAGCCTACTTAAAAGTAAAAAAAAAAGAATTGTCTGCCTTTATTCTCTGCTCATTTTCTGCAGG
Organism: Ailuropoda melanoleuca; assembly: GCF_002007445.2. Classification (NCBI taxonomy): domain Eukaryota; kingdom Metazoa; phylum Chordata; class Mammalia; order Carnivora; family Ursidae; genus Ailuropoda; species Ailuropoda melanoleuca. The sequence continues at coordinate 60,332,296 of NC_048224.1, read as the reverse complement.
GTTTTCTGAGTCCGTATTGTTGATTTGCATTAGTTCTTTATATGCTCTGGATAGAGACCCTTCATCAGTTGTAATTGCTCCGATGCGTTTTTCTGGTCTCCGTCTGTCAGAAGACCCAGGCTTGGGTGCCTGGGTGGCGCAGTCGTTAAGCGTCTGCCTTCGGCTCAGGGCGTGATCCTAGCGTTCCGGGATCGAGCCCCACATCAGACTCCTCTGCCAGGAGCCTGCTTCTTCCTCTCCCACTCCCCCTGCTGTGTTCCCTCTCTCCCTGGCTGTCTCTGTCAAATAAATAAATAAAATCTTAAAAAAAAAAAAAAAAAAAGACCCAGGCTTGTGGACCGTCACAGAGCAGGAACCGTGGTACTCCTTTATTGAAAACCAACCGTTGCACACCCTGTGATCTATGTTTGGCACTTTCCTCCTTGTTCTTTCCTGATTCACTGGCTCGTAAGCGTGTTCTCCCAGATCCTCTTCCGTGAGCTGTGTGCTTCCCCTTCCGCACTGAGGGCTCCTTTGTTTGCCCTTCCTGCTCGTGTGTGTTCAAAGTCAGAAATCCAGCCTTTTCTCACTTCGTGTGGTGGTGATTTACACAGCACCATTCACAAAACGATCTTCCATTTCCCATTGCCTTTTCTGGTGCCGTCTTCATTTGGTGTCAAATTTCTGAATATACGTGGCTTTTTTTTTGTTTTTTAGTAATAGCTTTTTGGAGATATGATTCACATACCATTGAGTTTACCTTTTTAAAGTGTATGATTCATTAACATATTCACAGAATTGTGTATCAATCACCACTATGTAATGTCAAAACATTTTGTCAGCCAGTAGAGACACCGCGTCCCCATTATCCGTCACCCCCTGCCCCAGCCCTGGGCAACCACTGATCTGCTTTCTGTCTCTTGGATTTGCCTGTTCTGGATATTTCATTGCTTGGATCTACTTTTTAGGCATCTTTTGTGTTCTACTGGGATATATGCCTATTTCCTCACGGACACCAGGTTGTTTTCAATTTTCATTAACTGTTTTTGGTTGTATAATATGAATACAGAAGGTGTAAACCGTAAACGGGCGGTGTGAGGATTTCTCATAAATTGAGCTCGCCTGCGAGGCTGTGCCCAGACGCAGAGAGCACCCGCTCCGGTTCCCACCGGCACGGATGTTAGGCTCTGCCACCTGTCCCGCCAGAGCTCTCCGCTCTCCCGAATTCCCCAGCTCGAGCTGCTCTCAGGGTCCGGTGGCTTCGGCTCAGCTTTGTGTCTGATGTCCGTACGTGTTGTGTGCAGCAACACGCACCTGTTCTCGGCGGTGGGTAGCGATGTGTCGTGTGGCTTCACTGCATTTACGTGTCTGTTGAGCACACATACGTGTTCCTGTTGGAACTGCCAGGTCATAGAGTGCACGCTGTTGGCTCAGGAGACACTGCCCCCGGTTTTCTGGGTGCCCGTCCTGATGCGTACTTCCACCGCCCTCCTCAGACTGTGCTGTCCAGTATGGGGCCCCCAGCATGCGTCCCTCTCAGCGGTTAGATCCTAGTGACTCAGTCCTCTGTCCCACTCAGGCGCTCTTGGCCTTGTGCGTCAGTGCTGCTGACAGGCCGCACCGTCTTGCGGGAAGCCCCCTGCCCCTGCCCACTGTCTGCTTCCTCTCTTCTTCACCTCGGCCCCTCTGGCCCACCAGGCCTCTCTCTGGCCGCACCCCTGTCCTCCTGATGACTCCTGAGCCCCGGGACTTGCCCCCTCTGTTGGGAGTGGGCTGCACAGTCTTTTGTCTGCTTTCCTCTTAGATCATCATTCATCCGTATGGATTAATAGGAGTTCTTTAGATCTTCTCTGTATGAATCCTTTGTGAGATATATGTATTGAAGATATTTTCTGCTCTTTTCACCCTCTTAATGTGACTTTTGATGAATAGAAGTTTTTTAATTTAATAGAGTCCAATTTTTTGAGTTTTTTCTTTTGTAATCAATGCTTTTGTGTCCTGTTTAGGAAATCTGCCTGTAAGATTTAACATTTTACCTTTTATATTTATCCCTCTCGGATTGGTTCTTTTGTCTAAAGTGTGTATGAGACACAGTATACTTTTTTGCCATATGGCTGTTCAGCTGACCTGCCGTATTTTTTTTTTTAAAATGTGTTTAGCAAATTTTTCAAATAAAAAAAGCTTCAGTGACAGATAACTAAAAGTATTATCCACATGTGATAAAGTTTGACTACGGATCACCCAGTTCCACAGACACACATAGGCACAGTCACCCTCCCACTGGTCCCTACAGATAATGCCCTCAGATATGACGTGTGTCTGCAAAGAGCAGAGGGCAACATTGTAAGTGTTGCTAGCTGTCTCTACAATGTGTGATGTGCATAAACTGATGATAAGAACGGCGTCGTGTAGGACTGTGTAACCTTTACCGTATGCATGGATTAATCATGGACTGTGGTACGGTTTTATCTTTAATACTAGTTTTTTTTTTAAAGATTTATTTATTTAAGAGAGAGAGCATGCATGCGCACAGAGGGGAGGGGAAGAGGGAGAGGGAGAATCTCAAGCAGACTCTGTGCTGAGCATGGAGCCCGACACGGGGTTCAGTCTCAGGACCCTGAGATCACGACGGAGCCACAGTCAAGAGTCGGATGCTTCACCGACTGAGCCACTCAGGTGCCCCGGTTGGGTTTTATTTTTATTTATTTATTTTTATTTTTTTAAAGATTTTATTTATTTATTCGACAGAGATAGAGACAGCCAGCGAGAGAGGGAACACAGCAGGGGAGTGGGAGAGGAAGAAGCAGGCTCATAGCGGAGCCTGATGTGGGGCTCGATCCCAGAACGCCGGGATCACACCCTGAGCCGAAGGCAGACGCCTAACCGCTGTGCCACCCAGGCGCCCCGGGTTTTATTTTTTTTTATGATTTTATTCATCCGTTTCAAAGAGAGACAGCGCAAACATGAGAAGGGGGGCAGAGGGAGAAGCAGGCTCCCTGCCTAGTGGGCAGCCCAATACGGGACTCTATCCCAGGACCCTGGGATCATGACCTGAGCCGAAGGCATACACCCAACGGACTGAGCCACCCAGGCGTCCCTGGGTTTTATTTTCAAAATAGATATTGGTATCCTATGACTTGGGCTTATTAACAATAATAAAATAAAATGTTAAAATATATAACATTACTACATTGTTAAATAATAATATAACGACATTATAGGAAATACTATGAATACACAGTATCTCAGGATTAAAAGTTAGTTGTGGGGGCACCTGGCTGACTCAGCCAGTGGAGCATGTTACTCTTGATCTCGGGGTTGTGAGTTCAAGTCCCACATTAGGTGTAGAGATTACCTAAAAATAAAATCTTAAAAAAATTTTTTTTTAATTTAAAAAATAAAATAAAAATTGGTCGTGGGTTACAAGAGGGCATGCATGGCAGCACAGTGGCCTCACTCCAGCGATCGGAGTCTCCCCTCCCGGGGTCTGCGCTGCATTGCCTTCGGGGCGAGAGCTCAGCCAGCCCTCTGTGAATGTGTATGGATGTGCGTGTCCGGGCAGGCCAGCGCAGCGTCCTGAGTCCCCTCCATTTGTAGGGAGCACAGCGGGAGCTGCCTTAGAGCTGAGGATGGCATGTGACCGCGCCAGGGTCCTCCTCCACGCAGAGGAACGCCCTGGGAGTGCCGTGGCCAGCAAGGTAGGCGGGGACCCTCTCTCCTCCCTCAGGCTGTGCTCTGCCTTGACCTAGTACTTCCTGTGGGAACCTTTCCCCTGCCACGTCCCTCTGATCACGCTGCCTGTGCTCTTCCCAAGGCCAAGAAGAACGTGGTTGTGGCAGACACTCCCTCTGCAGTCTTCCACTACGCAGAGACTAACTCAGACGAGACCGTCTCCAGCAGGAAGACGGATGCCATCTTCAGAGCCGCCAAGGAGGACCTGCTCACCCTGATGAAGCTGGACGTAAGTGGCTGCCCCCCTGCCTTCTCTCTGGCTGGGGTGAGCAGGGAGACACACACAGTCTCCGCAGAGGCAGGTGCTGACTCCCACAGACTGTCCTTCTAAGGACCCACTCCTTTTGGGCATCGTGTCCCAGGTCGGGGTGCCACAGCCCCTGCCTGAGGCGGGGCTCCCTCTGGGGGTGCTCAGGATGGCGCCCTTGTGCCGGTGGCTTTGCACACCCTCCCCTGGCACCTTCTCAGCACATCCCTGCCCTCCCGCGCATGCTTGCAGGTGGCAGGGGAGGGGCTGTGAGTCCTGTGTGCTCTGCAGACGACACCACCCAGGATGCCCCACAAGGGTTAGAAGCCATGGCTCTCCTGACTGTTCATCACCTGCCCGTGTTTTCTTTATCCGTTTTCCCTCACATTTTAAAGAGCTGTAAATACCTTGTATACAGAAAAATGTGGGTGCCCATGGAACCACCATGCTAGGGACCAAACTATTAGTAGCTCCCAAAACCAGGTGTGTGCCCTCCGTGGCGGCAGCCCCTCCTCCCCGGGAAGACCACTGCCTTGCACCTGCATGGGGACTTTCTGTGTGTGATTCATCCCGTGTCCTCTGGGCCCGCTGGGCCTTGCTTGGCGTCGTGTCTGTGAGTTGCCCACATGGTTGCCAGTCCCAGAAGCTGTGCCAGCGCAGGAATGCGCTCATCCGTGCCCACCCCTTGTCCACGCTGTGGAGGGATGCGCGCGCGTCCATGCCCCCGGGGTTGTGCGTCACCTCTCGCCCAGATCGGGGGCTCCTGGCCCTGCGTGCGTGACAGCAATCCGGGTTTCCAGCCTTTTCCATTTCAGATAAATATGGGCACGGTGCTGAGTACAGCTTTCGGTTTTAATTACATTTTCTCGATTCCCAGTAGGGCCGGGCGCCTTCCACGTTTCTGCTTCGTCTGCCTCTTGGGGGACAACAGTTTGAGACTTCTGCCCATTGTTCTGTCTCCCTTTTTGACTTTCAGGGTTTCTTCATATTTTCTAAATGAGAGTCTGTTGTTGCTTATAGCTCTTGCACATAATCTGCTCTAATATTTGCCTTTTTTGCTTTCCAAATGGTACCTTTGGTGAACAGAAGTTCTTAATTATAACACAGTAAACTACCAGTCTTTTTCTGTATGGTTAGTGCTTTTTGTGCCTTGCTTAAGAAATAGTTCCTTACTCCCACTTCGTAAAGATGTTTTCTGTGTTGTTGTTTAAATGTTTTATTGCTTTACCTTTCTTAGGTGTTAAAGAGATGGAGTTAGTTTTTGTGCAGGATGAAAGGAAGGAGTCTGAATATATATATATATAAAATATATATATATATATATTTTAATATTTTATTTATTTGACAGAGAGAGAGACAGCCAGCAAGAGAGGGAACACAAGCAGGGGGAGTGGGAGAAGGAGAAGCAGGCTCCCAGTGGAGCAGGAAGCCCGATGTGGGGCTCGATCCTAGGACCCTGGGATCAGGCCCTGAGCCAAAGGTAGACGCTTAATGACTGAGCCACCCAGGCACCCCTGAATACGTATGTTTTTGCTCGTGGATTCCTGGTTGGCCCAGCACCCACACTGGCAAGTCCGGTGTTTCCTGCTGGTCAGCTGTGCCCCCATCGTAAGCCTGTCTGGGGGGTCCTCTGTTGTTCCCTGGCACTACTTTCGGTGGACATGCATGGCAGTATAGCTTTGCCGCTGGGGCTGCCCTCCTGGAGGCCTTCCTCCCACACCCTCCCTGCTCACAGGAGCTGCCTTTCCTGGCCCACTCATCGGAAAGAGCGTTTTTCATGACATTTTTGTCCTCTGTGCCCAACTGGGTCAGCTTTAAGGCCAGAGTTGGGGGCTAGAGGAGGAAAGGAGCCAAGAGCTTCCCGCTGTACCTCGTGCTGCTCTGTGTCTGCCACGCTCTCAGCCAGGGGCCCTGCCTTCTGTCCGGAGGGACACAGAGGCTGCAGTGGGCTGACTTCCTGCAGTTGCCATCCTGCTCACAGGACGGTTCACTGACGGGAGCTCTAGGTGACGAGTTGGCAGCCGCACACCTTTCCCGGCCCCAGTGTTGCCGTGAAGAGTCGTGTGCTGGTCTTTCCTCCTTTGAAAATAATTTTCCTCTTGCTGCTTTTAAGATATTTTCTTTGTTGGGGCACCTGGGTGGCTCAGTCAGTTAAGCACCTACCTTCGTCTCAGGTCATGATCTTGGGGTTCTGGGATTGAGCCCCGTGTTGGGCTCCTTGCTCAGCGGGGAGCCTGCTTCTCCCTCTTCCTGCTGCTCCTCCTCCCCCTGCTTTTCCTCACTCTCTCTCTCAAGTAGATAAATACAATCTTAAAAAAAAAAAAAAAGATATTTGTCTTTGGCTTCCTGCAATTTCAGAACTGGGCATGGATTTCTTTGGTTTATCTTACATGAAACTCTGGGCTTTTTCAGACTGGGCCTCTGAATTCCTTTTGAAAAATTTTCAGCATTTTCTCTTCAAATGTTGCCTCTGCACATTCTCTCTCTTCTCCTTCAAAGACTCTACGGAATGTATGTTCTCCTTTATCTTTTCTGTCTTACCCCTTTTTTGTGTATTTTCCATATTCTTGTAAGGCCTTGTACTTGACGTATGTGTTCTGTTTTTTATGGTCTTTAATTTGCTGTTAAATCTGTGTGTTGAGTTCTTAGGTTTGGTTACTCCGTTGTGTGGTTCAAGAATGTCTACTTTTTTTTAATCTGCTACTGAGCAGTGGCGCGTGACTTCAGTGCCATCCTCACAGCCCACAGGTGGGAAAGGCCTTGCACCACAGTCCACCCAGCAGCCAGTCTCACCTCTCCTCAGCTATATCACAAATGGGTTTTTTCACTACTTGCTCATTTTTTTTTAACAGACTTTATATTTTAGAGCTGTTTCAGGTTCACAACAGAACTGAGAAGAATACAGAGAAGAATACAGAGATTTCCTGTATACCTGCTGTCCCCCCTCTACCCGCCATGTGCAGCCTTTCCCGGTACTAACACCCCCGCCCAGTGAGGCGTTCGATACAGTAGACATGTCCTCATCACCCAAAGTCCATAGTGTTACCTCAGGGCTGTCTTGGTGGTGCGCACTCTGGGCTTGATGCAGTGACACATGTCTGTGGGGACAGCCTCACGCAGAGTAGTTTGCTGCCCTAAAATTCCACTGCTCCACCTGTTCGTCTCTCCTCCAACCCCTGTCTTCTTACTGTCTCTGTAGTGTTGCCTTTTCCACGATGTTGTTGAATCATACAGTGTATAGCCTGTTCACGTTGGCCTCCTTCACTTGCCGTGAACTCTTGTAAGGTTCCTCCATGTCTTCATGGCCTGCGAGCTCATTTCTTTTTAGCACTGAATGGTGTTCCGTTGTCTGGAAGGGACCACAGTTTATCTGTTCGCTTACATCTTGGTTGCTTCTAGGATTGAGCAGTTGTCAATGTCCATGTGGGCCTACATTTTCAGCTCATTTGTGTAAATAGTAAGAGGTGCAAGGGCTGTATTTTATGGTAAAAGTAGGTTTAGTTTTTGCAAGAAACCACCAAACTGTTTTCCAAAGTGGCTGCACTGTGTGGCATGTCCCCCAGCCTTCAACGACAGTTCCTGCTGCCCCGCGTCCTCGCCAGCATTTGATGTGGTCAGTGTTCTGTACGTTAATGGATTTTGTCCATTCCAGCAGGTGTGCGGTGGTATGTTCCTTCATTGATTATGCCCGTGGTGCCATACGTAAAAAGTCATCTTCCAACCCAAGATCATGTGGATTTTCTCCTGTGTTATCTTCTAGGGGTTTATTTTGTATTTTGCACTTAGGTCTGTGATCCATTTGGGGTTCCTTTTTTTGAAGGGTATAAGGTCTGTATCTAGATCCATTTTTTTAAAGATTTTATTTATTTATTTTTGAGAGAGAGCGTGCGTGCACTAGCGGGGGGTAGGGGCAGAGAGAGAAGCAGACTCCCCGCTGAGCAGGGAGCCCAATGGGGGACTTGATCCCAGGACCCTGGACTCATGACCTGAGCCGAAGGCAGACGCCTCACCGACTGAGACACCCAGGAGCCCCTTTAGATCCATTTTTTGCATGTGGATGTCCAGTTGTTCCCATACCATTTGTTGAAAAGGCTATATTTTCTCCATTTTATTGCCTTTGCTCCGTGTCAAAGATCAGTTTACTCCATTTATATTTTTGGTCTGTTGATATATTTTTGGGTCCTCTGTTCTGTTCCATTGATCTCTTTGTCAACATCTCACCAATACCACACTGTGTTGATAACTGTAGCTTTATAGTGAGTCTTAAGTCAGGGAGTGTCAGACCTCTAATTTTATTCTTCTTCTGGATGGAAGTGTTGGTTATTCAGGGACTCTTGCTTCTCCATATAAACTTTAGAATCAGTTTTTTGATATCTACAAAATAACTTGCTGGGATTTGATGGGATTGCATTGAATCTGTAGATTAAGTTGGGAAAAACTGACGTCATGACAATACTCAGTCTTCCTATCCATGAACATGGAATATTTCTCCAATTCTTTATTTTATGATATGTTTCATTAAAGTTTTGTAGTTTTTTCATGTATTTTTTTAGGCTTATGCATAAGTATTTCATTTTATGAATGCTAATGTAAATATTGTTGTGTTTTTAATTTCAGATTTCACTTGTTCATTGCTGGTATGTGGGAAAGCAATTGACTTTTGTGTATTAACCTGTTATCCTGCAGCCTTGCTATAATTGCTTACTAGTTGTGGGAGTTTTTTTCTTGATTCTTTTGGATTTTCTACATAGATCATCACTTCATCTGAGAACAAAGATGGTCTTATGTCTTTCTTCCCGATCTGTATACGTTATATTTCCTTTCCTTTTTTTTTTTTTTTAAGATTCTATTTATTTATTTGAGAGAGACCATGAGCGGTGCAGAAGAGGGACAAACAGGCTCCCTGATGAGCGTGGAGCCCTGTGCAGGGCTCTATCCCAGGACCTGAGATCATGACCTGAGCCAAAGGCAGATCCTTAACCAACTCAGCCACCCAGGCGCCCCTTTATTTTCTTTTCTTGCCTTATTGCATTACCACAGACTTCCAGTACAATGTTGAAAAAGAGTGGTGAGAGGTGACATCCTTGCCTTGTACCTGATCTTAGCGGGAAAACTTCGAGTTTCTCATCATTAAGATGAGGTGATGTGAGCTGTAGGTTTTTTGAGGATAGTCTTTATCAAGTTGAGAAAGCTCCGCTCTATTCCTAGTTTACTGAGAGCTTTTGTGATGACTGGATGTTGGATTTTATCAAGTGCTTTTTCTGCATCTATTAATATGACTATGTTGATTTTTCTTTTTTAGTCTGTTGATGGGATGAATTACATTAATTAATTTTCAAATGTTGGTCCAGCGTTGCATACCTGGGACAGATCCCACTTGGTTGTTGTGTATAGTTCTTTTTATATGTTGTTCGATTTGATTTGCTAATGCTTTGTTGAGAATTTTTGCATTTGTGTTCCTGAGAGATATTGGTCTATTTTTTTCTAGAAACGTTTTTGTCTGGTTTTGGTGTTAGGGAAATGCTGGGCTCATAGAATGAGCTAAGAAGAATTGCTTCTGTTTTCTGAAAGAGATCGTAGAGAATTTTTTTAAAAATTTTATTTATTTATTTATTTGAGAGAGAGAGAGAGTAGGAGCAGGGGGCAGAGGGAGAAGCAGGCTCCCTGCTGAGAGGAGAACCTGACACAGGGCTCAATCCCGGGACTCTGGGATCACAACCTGAGCTGAGGCAGAGGCTTCACTGACTGAGCCACCCCGGCGCCCCTATAGAGAATTGATAGAATTTCTTTGTTATCTATTTGGTAGAATGTACCGGTAAACCAGCCCATATGGACATAGTGCTTTCTGTTTTGGAAGGTTAGTAATTGCTGATTAAATTTCTTAATAGAAATAGGCTTATTCAGATAGTCTCTTTTTTTCGGTGAATTTTGGTGGAATGTGTCTTTCAAGGAGTGGGCTCATCTCATGTAGGTACCAAGTCGTTGAGCACAGAGTTGTTCATAGTACTCCTTCATTTTCCTTTTCCTTTGCTTGGCATCTATAGTGATGCCCCTTCTTTCATTTCTGGTATTAATAAGTTTTACTCTTTTTTCTTTCTTTCTTAGTCTGGCTAGGGGCTTACTGATTTTATTGATAAGGGCTCTGCACTCAGCAAGGAGTCTGCTTCTCTCCCTCTGCCCCTCCCCTCCGCTGTCTCTCTAAGATAAATAAATAAAAATCTTTTTAAAAAAGTATGTTGTTTCAGGGTGCCTGGGTGGCTCAGTGGGTTGAGTGTCCAACTCTTGATCGTCGGGATTGTTGGGATTGAGTTCAAGCACCACATGGGTGTAAACATTACTTAAAAAAAAATCTTGGGGCGCCTGGGTGGCACAGCGGTTAAGCTTCTGCCTTCGGCTCAGGACGTGGTCCTGGCGTTATGGGATCGAGCCCCACATCAGGCTCCTCCACTATGAGCCTGCTTCTTCCTCTCCCACTCCCCCTGCTTGTGTTCCCTCTCTCGCTGGCTGTCTCTATCTCTGTCAAATAAATAAATAAAATCTTTAAAAAATATATCTTAAAAAAAAAAGAGAAGCGTGTTGTTTAATTTCCAAGTATTTTCGGATCTTCCATTTATCTTTCTGTTAGGACTTGTAGTGTCGTTCCACATGCTCTGAGAACAGACATTGTATGATTAGCATTTTCTTAAATTTATGAAGATGGGGTTTATGGCAGAAGATACAGGCTATCTCAGAGAATGTTGCACGTGAGAAGACTGTGTTCCGCTCTTTTGTACGAAGCAATTTATAGCTATGAATTGTGCCCCATTGTTGGATGGTTCTGTTGACCTCGCTGTGCCCTTCCTGATTTTCTGCCGCCAGCTGCAGCTGCACGGAATCCGTCTACTTCCGCGGCAGTTCTGTCAGTTTGTGTCTCGTGCAGGTTCGTGCTCTGCTGTCAGGCATGCACACACCACGTACCAGGTTGTTACGTGTTCGAGAACTGACCCTTTATCCCTATGTGATGCCCGTCATCCCTGCTAATCTTCCTTCTCTGGGGTAGGCTTCATCTGAAATGAACAGAGCTGCTTCTGCTGCCTTTGGTTAGTGCTAACATGGTCTTTCTCTGTTCATCTCCTTTCAAGCTGTGTGTGTCTTTCCATTTAAAGTGGGTTTCTTGGAGACAACATGCAGTTGTGGCTAGTCGGACAATCTTTGTCTTTTAATTGGTGCATTCAGACCATTGATGTTTAGGTGATTATTGATATAATCGGGTTACTATCTACCACACTGCTTACCGTTTTCTATTTGTTGCCCTTGTTTTTTGTTCTTATTTTTGTCTACCACTATTCTGCTTTTTGTCATTTTGATTGGGCATTTTATATGATCTGTTTTTTCTTCTTTTTTAGCTAGTTTGTTACATTCCTTTTTTACTTTTTTAGTGGTTGCCCTAAATTTGCAAGATACATTTACCCCTAACCCTAGTCCACTTTCAAATTACAGAGACATAATCAGAAATATATGTATTGGTCTCTGTCTGCGGCTCCTGACAGCTCCTGAGGTGACTCTGGACGGGGCTGGTCACCAGAAGAGACAAAGCCACAGTCAGAAGCTTGGCACTTTCAGCCCTACCCCCATCCTCCAGAGAGGGGAGACGGGCTGCAGACTGAGTTAATAATCCATCACACCTATGTGTTGACACCACCACAGAAATCCCTAAACTACGGGGGTCAGAGAGCTTCCAGGTGGGTGAACACACCCACGTGGGCAGGGTGGTACACCCAGAGAGGGCACGGAAGCTCCACGACCTTCCCCCCCATACCCGGCCCTATGCATCACTTCCACTGGGCTGTTCCTGACTCGTGCCCCATGTAACAAAACCGGCGACGGCACACGCATGTTTCCCTGAGTTCTGTGAACTTGAGGAGAGGGTTGTGGGAACCTTCAATTCATAGCCAGTCCCTTGTGTAGCCAAGTTGTGTGCACCCTGGGGACCCTCTACTTGGGACTGGCATCTGAAGTGGGGGCAGTCTGGTGGGACGGAGCCCCAACCTGTGGGGTCAAAACTGGATTGACTTGCAGGCTGCCCAGCAGGTGTCGCAGAGAGCCGGAGACCTGCCCCGCGTGGGAAACAGAAAGCCCCTGCGTGTGGCTGGACGTATTCAGTGTGTAGGGAAACAGGGAGTTTTCCTTTTAAACACTATACTGCTTTGAAGAGTGTGAGAACTTGGAGCCACATAACCCTGACCTGCCACCCCGGGACATCGTAGCATGCATACCAAGTACGGGCGGTGCTGTTGCATTGCTGTATTGAAGATCAGTTAAGAATAAGGACAGGGAGGGTTGCCCAGCTGGCCACCCTCAGGGGAGTGTGTGACTTTTTTTTTTTAAGGTATTATTTATTTGAGAGAGAGAATGAGAGAGAGAAAGCGTGAATTGGGGGAGGGTCAGAGGGAGAAAGAGATTCCCTGCAGAGCAGGGAGCCCAATGTGAGACTCATCCTGGGACTCCAGGGTCATAACCTGAGCCGAAGGCAGATGCTTAACCACTGAACCCCCCAGGCGCCTGGAGCTTGTGACTCTTTTAATCTCAGTGTTGTGAGATCAAGCCCCACGCTGGGTGTAGAGAGTACTTAAAAATAAAATCTTAAAAAAACAAAAACAGGGGCGCCTGGGTGGCTCAGTCGGTGAAGCGTCTGCCTTCAGCTTAGGTCGTGATTCTGGGGTCCTGGGATCGAGCCCCACGTTGGGCTCTCTGCATGGTGGGAAGTCCGCTTCTCCCTCTCCTGCCTACCGCTCCCCCTGTTTCTGCTCGCTTGCACTCTGCCAAATCACTAAATAAAATTAAGAACGAAAACAAAGAAGAAGGACAATGAGGTGTTTGTTTTGCCTTTGCTGGATTCTCCTGTGCTCTTTCTCTGTGGAGATCCATGGCTGTGACCTTTATCATTTTCCTTCTCTCTGAAGGGGTTCTTTGAACATCATGCGAGGCAGGTCTGCTGGCAGCCGAGTCCCCGGTTCTCATTTGTTAGACATCTTTATTGCTCCCGCACTTTTGAAGGATGATTTCACTGGGTACAGAATTCTAGGTTGTTTTTTTCTCTCAACATTTTAAATATTCGACTTACTCTTTTCTTGCTCCTGTGCGTCCAGAGGAGAAGTCAGATATCATTCTTACCTTTGTTCCTCTTTAGGTCAAGTGTTTCTTCCCTCGGGCTTCTTCCGGGATCTTTATCTTTAATTTTCTTTTTTTTTTTAATGATTTTATTTATTTATTTGACACACAGAGAGAGACAGCCAGCGAGAGAGGGAACACAAGTGGGGGGAGTGGGAGAGGAAGAAGCAGGCTCCCAGCGGAGGGGCCTGATGCGGGGCTCGATCCCAGAACGCGGGGATCACACCCTGAGCCAAAGGCAGACGCTTAACAACTGAGCCACCCAGGCACCCCTATCTTTAATTTTCTGTAGTTAAGCCTGGTGTGGGTTTTTGGCATTTGTCCTGCTTGGCTGGGCCTGTGGTTTGGTGTCTGACATTAATTTGGGGGGTCCTCCTGGCCTTCCCGTCACACATATGTTACACGTTTGTCGTTGTCCCACAGTCCTTGGGTATCCTCTTCTGTGTTTATCAGTTTTGTTTGCTTGCTTGCTTCTCAATTTCAGGGTTTCTGTTGCTGTGTCTTCAAGCGTCGAGACTGCTCGGCGAGTCCAGTGTGCAAAGGAGCTCGTCAAGGGGCTCATTTCTGCCACCCTGTCTTTATCTCCAGCTTCTCTCTTCGGTTCTCAGCATTTCTGCCTCGGTTTATCCTTGTGTGCTGTCTACTTCATCTTAGAACCCTTAGCCTGTATTAACCACAGTTGTATAAAATGCTGGTGTGAGGGTTCCAACACCCCCGGCAGGTCTGAGTCTGGTTCTGGGGCTGCTCGCTCTCTTCTGTGTTTTGTGTTTTTTGTGTGCCTTGTGGCTGTTTCTTGATAGCGGGACGTGACGTCCCTGGTCAAAGGAACTGTGGGCTCCTTCTGCTTCTCTAGCGTGATCCAGGCAGGGAGTCACTGGGGTTGGGTGCATGCCCTTCTCAGCCCCACAGTTGCTGCCACGGAAGCCCCCACCTGGGGCCAGTTGGAGGGGGAGCTGAGAAGCCAGCCCAGCACAGCAGGGGTGTGGGACCTGGGATCCGCTCTGTGGCTCCTGCCTGGCTTCCAGGAGTACAGCCACCTCCCAGGCCTGCTTTCTAGGCCTGTCGGGTTCCTCTCGGCTCTGGGCTTGAAGAGGGGGAATGGGAGAAGGGGTGTCTTCCTCCCTTGGGATGGCAGCATACCCTGACTCCACAGCCCAGCATTTCATCCGTACCAGATAGTAGCCGCATTACTGCCAGCTGACCTTTAATAGCTCTGTGCACCTTTGAAAAGATTCATGGTTTTGAATTGCTGCTTTAACGACATTTGTTATATTAAACTTATAATTAATGAGGAGAGAAAGCGAAGGCACTGCAGTCAACAGATGTTGAGTGATGGGGCGGCGAGGCATGGGGAGCAGGGTACGCGGCGGCCCATGTTGGTCTGTCTTCAGCAAGGGCTGTGTGCCTGGGTCGTAATTCTGTTTCACCCCCACCTCCCCTTCCAGCCCTGATGGACCCCAGCAGTTTCCCCTGAGCACAGGCCTGTGGAGAACAGAATACTCTGGGGGCTTCAAAATGTTTCCTTTCCCTCCCTCTGCTGGAGACCCAGGGGCATTTTTCCCCATTTTCTGTGGGAGCCCACTTGCGCTCCTGCAGGTAGAGCTCACAAGACCCCGGGGCCCCATGACTGGGCGTCCTGTGCTGATGGTACCAGCTTGCCGTGCGTGGCTGTGCAGGGTCCACCTTGGCGGGGGTCTGAGCGCGTGTCCGTGTTCCTCGTGGGGGCCAGGGCCAGCCTCCTTGTGTTGACCCCTGCGTTCCTGTTTTTAGGACCCCTCGCTCTTGGATGGCCGGGTGACGCTTCTCCATGTTCCGGGGGGCACGGTGGTGTCGAAGCAGGGAGACCAGGTGAGCAAAAGGCCGCAGCTGGAGGGAGTGGCGCCCAGGCCTGCCCAGTGCTGTAACCAGCGCTGGATGGACCCTGAGGAGGCGGCCTCCGTGTGGCCCAGCCTAGGCACACGCTGGACGTGTGATGCAGAGCCTGTCATCCCCGTGTCTGGGGCACTCTTTACCCCGGGCTTGTGGGAGTGCCTGCAGACATGTTGCCAATCACCCAGCCTGTCCTTCTCGCGGGGAGGGTACATGTCCACGCTCACAGACGCACACGTACGTACATTTGTACGAGAGTCACCACTGATCTCACAGTCAGGTGCAGAAGAGATGCTTTTATTTTCCTCAATTCTCAAATCCAAATACAGATGAAAAATGATTTTTTTTAATGAAATGAACCTTATTTCTCATTCTGAAAGCCGCCTTCTGCTGGGCAGGCAAAGACAATCTCCGCAGCGTCTGCCCTCCGGGGAGCTCGTCTGCCCTGGTGCTGGCATGGTCTGTGTGTCTCCCTCTGCAGGAGTTGGGTTTTCTCTGGCTCCGGCACTAGCATGGTGGACCGTGTTTTGTCTAGTTTGCTTTTAGAGTGGCTTTGATGAGACAGGTCTTTCTTTTTGGGAGAGCCGACTGAGCCTGGGCCCTCCACTCCTGTCTCGTAAGGGTCCAGGTGATCCCGGCTGGCTGTGCAGACCCAGGGACAGGACTTGGGGGACAGATGTGCCCAGGCAGCAGGAGCCTGTGGGCCTTGGATGGGGAAGGCGTCGCGGTCCAGCCTGGGGGGGCGGGGTGACATCAGGCCCCCGGGGAACTTTCTGAGGCTGTCCGAAGGCATCAGCGTCGCTGCCTCTCCCTCTCCCCCTTCTTCCCTCTTGTCTGTACCATGACCAGGAAAGGCTCTTCCTTTTCCCCAAAGGAAGCAGACTGCTGGCTGACTGTGTTGTGCCTGGTTAGTCTGGGCCACGGGTCAGGAAAGCCCGCGCCTGCTGGTCAGCGTCAGTCCTCACTACGGCCTTCCGTGGTGCATAGCACCCGGGGACCCCTCAGAGGCTGTGGCGGGGGGGCACGGGGTATAGAGCCAGCTTGTCTGCTCCTGGCCTCCCAGAGCTTTGCACTGGCCCCCCTGCTCAGAGCAGAGAGGAGTGGTCCGACTAGAGCAGGGTGAGCGGGTCTGGAGAGAGGCCAGGTGATGGACACAGGTTAGTTGAGGTTGGCATCAGACTGGTCTCGTAGGCGCACCTGGTAGACGTGTGATGTGTGCAGGGCCACGTGGAGAGAGAAGGAAGCACGTCTGGAGGCCCTGGATGGCTGTCTCCTGGGCAGCAGGGCCACAGAGCCTGGGAAGCAGCTGCCTGGCAGCACGCGTGTCCGCACAGGCCCGCTGACGTGTGGGGGGTGTATGCGTCTGCCACAGGCTAGGCCCAGTGCCGCTAAAGAATTGACCTCCTGTGATTGACGATCAAACGATAAAACCGTGGACCCTGCTGACACTTTTCCTGGGAGAGCCTGGGCCCAGGAATAGTGACACGAGACAGTGCAGGCACAGGAGAAGCCCAGCCTGTGGCAGAGCCCCCATGGTCTCCAGCCCACACCCCTTGTTTGGTCAGGACGTGAACATCCTCTTCGTGGTCTCGGGGCTGCTGCACGTGTACCAGCGGAAGATTGACAGCGAGGAAGACACCTGCCTGTTCATCGTGCGCCCCGGGGAGATGGTAGGCCAGCTGGCTGTGCTCACGGGAGAGCCCCTCATCTTCACCATCAAGGCCAACAGGGACTGCAGCTTTCTCTCCATCTCCAAGGCACACTTCTATGAGTGAGTCTCTACTGGGCCCTGACCTGCCATGAGTCCAGGCCGGCCTGGGTGGCTCCTTTGCAGGTGGTGGCTGTGGTGGGGCCCACGTCAGGCACCTCTCCAGGTCCTGCCTCTGGCCCTACTCATGCCTGCGATGGGAGTCCCAGGGACAAGGGCGAGGGGTGTCTTGTGAGGGCGGGGGCGAGGTACAGGACGGGGGTGTCGCGCTGCGGGTTAGCCCAGGAGGACTCCCACTCGTCTTTAGGAAGACACAGTCCACATCACCCCTAAGCCTGGGCACAGACCCTCGCCAGCCCCGTCCCCCCTGTCCAGGCCCACACATGTCCTCAGCCTGGTCTCCTGCCTGACTCCCCTGTGTGTGTGTCTGCGTGCGTGTGCTCACAGTGTGAGTCTCCTGCTGCAGGCAGCTCCTGCCCTGTAGACATTATCTGGTGTCCTGAGTGATCTCATCCAATCCTGGGCCTTTATGTACCGAATTCATATCTCCCCCACAAACTTCCCTCCGAAGTGCAGGCTTGTGTGTCAGCCTGGTGTCTTGACATCGCCCTGGGGTGCCTCAGGGGCTTCCTTAATCTGTTGACCAAAGCTGAACTGTAGATTTCTCCCCACTTTGCTCCCACTCCCTCTTTTGTCTACTCTGTGACTAGTGACTCTTATCTGCCCATCGCTCGGGCCGAGTCCTGGAGTGGCCCCAGTCCGGCTGCAGCCCCTGAACTGACCATGCCCCTGCTGCTGGCCTCACCACCAGCAGCCTGTTCACGCATGGCGACCAGGGAACCAAGTCCATTGTGTTCCTGCAGGCCAGAGCCTCCCGTCATGCCCAGGATCCACCCACCACCTTTCCCGGCTCAAGACCACACGTGGTCGCTGCCCTCCGACCTCTCAGCCTCATCCTCAATCTTCTGCCCCCTCTCAGCCCCTTTCCCCAGCCACTCTGGACTTCATGGCACATCACGGGGGGCAGGGACTTTGCATCCCACTACTGGGGTCGAGCCCCCATGTGAGGCCTGTGCTCCGAGTACATCTGTGGGGTAGATGCAGCAGGCAGGGGGCTCCGCGGGCTGGCCCAGGACTGCTGGCCACTGGGTGTACATGGGCCACGATGGAGCAGGTGGCTGAGTGGGCACCGAGCTCTGTCCTGGCCCTGGGCCCATGTCTCTGTCATGTGCTACATGGCATCACTGTTTGATAAATGGGGGTGTGGGTCCTTCCAACTTTCAAGTGCTGTGGCCTGGAGGGAGGGGGTAGCACTGGTGGGATTGGCTCTAGGCCGTGGTGGGGCAGGAGTGACTCTGGCCTGGCTCGGCAGGATTATGCGGAAGCAGCCGACTGTGGTCCTGGGCGTCGCGCACACTGTGGTGAAGCGGGTGTCGTCCTTCGTGCGGCAGATCGACTTTGCGCTGGACTGGATGGAGGTGGAGGCTGGGCGCGCAGTGTACAGGTGGGGCCCGCGGGGGTGCAGGTCTCTGCCCTCTGCACCGGGGAGACGGTGCCTGTGACAGACGCAGCTCTGCTCCCTGAGGTCACCACACCCGTCACACGCTTTCTCACGGGCGTCCTTCCATGTCATTCCCTGCAAATCCACACTGTCGTTTGAGATGGTCCAGCAGAGGTGCCGTTAAAGGGGCATCGATGGGGGTGCTCGTGTGCTGAGTGTCTCCCTGTGATCTCGTCTGGGCACCCGTAGCTCCGTGTCACAGCGGCGGCTGCATCCAGGGTCACGCACATGCGGGTTACAGCTATCGATTTTCACGGTATTGAAAATTAAAACTAAGGACATTTTACATATTTAATCATTTATTTAAAAATCACAATAAGCCATTTACATATTAGCATATGTATTTTTATTTTTTTAAATACTTCATTTTTTTTTAAAAGATTTTATTTATTTGAGAGAGAGAGAGCGTGTGCATAAGCGGGGCGGGGGGGCAGAGGGAGAAGCAGGCTCCCTGCTAAGCAGGGAGCCCGATGTGGGACTCGATCCCAGGACCCTGGGATCATGACCTGAGCCGAAGGCAGACACCCAACCGACTGAGCCACCCAGGCACCCCTAAGCATATGTATTTTTTAATGGAAAGTAACCATATTTTCCAAAACAAAAAAATACAGTGAGAAGATTGCATTCTTTTTTTTTTCCCCACCTCAAATAGTGGAGGGTTTCCTGGCCTTGCCCCTCCACTCCTGACAGCCTCTGTCCCTGCAGGCAGGGGGACAAGTCAGACTGCACCTACATTGTCCTCAGTGGCCGGCTACGCTCCGTGATCCGGAAGGACGACGGCAAAAAGCGCCTGGCGGGGGAGTATGGCCGTGGAGACCTCATCGGTGTGGTAGGGCCAGTCTCTCTCCTCACCATGCCCTGCCCTGGGGTGACTATTAGCCCATTACATGGGCAGGGGGAGGGAGCCCTGGAGGTAACCTGAGGAGGGCTCCTACCCCCCTCATCTGGGTCATGCCTTTCCTGGGGGGTGACTTGCGTGCTCCCACCTAGGCAGTCACTTCTGAACGTCTCCAGGGAGAGCAGCCGGCTGGCCAGGGGTGGGCACCTGGAACAGCCCCTTCGCCCCTGCCAGGAAAACATACCTCAAGGTGGTTCCTCTGAGACTTGCATGTAGGACGAGGCCCCGGCTGAGGGACAGCTGCCTGGTTCCTTCCTGGTGCCTGACCCCAGGTCCCAGTGCTGCTGGCAGCACGCCCTCCTGCAAGCTCTCACGGATGCTTCTCCAGCAGCGAGGGGTGGTTAGACTAGCCCTTCTCCCATTTCCCCCCGTACACCACCTTCCAGGAGGGCTGCCATGTGCTCTGCCTTCTGGTTGGGTTCAGAGTGCAGTCAGCGGGGGGGCGTGAGCAGTATGGCCGTGTCTCCCCAGCCTCTCTTCTGCAGGTGGAGACGCTCACCCACCAGGCCAGGGCGACCACAGTGCACGCCGTTCGGGACTCGGAGCTGGCCAAGCTTCCGACAGGAGCCCTGACATCCATCAAGCGCAGGTACCCACAGGTGAGCGCTACTGCTGCCGGCTGCCTTCAGGGAGCAGCCCGTCCAGACCGTGAGCTCAGGATTATCAGGCACTGGGCTGCGTCCTTCTAAGTACCAGACTGAGGTGCAGATTGCAGTGACCTAGAGCAGGCAGGTTGCACGTTTTAAAGGAAGTGTCCGTGTGGACCAGCATGTGGGGATAAGGGCCTTGCGACAGGTGACTTGGGCACTGCCAGGAGGCAGGAGGCGGACTTGGGGACCCAGCGAGTGAAGCGTGCCTGGCCCATCCCATAAGACGAGTGATGTCCCAAGTGATGTTTAAAACCGGCGAGGAGTCTCAGGACAGGCAGGAGTAAGCACAAGGAGCATGTAGTTTCCACAGTGCAGGGCTTCCTTGCTCTGCATCCGGGAAAGGTGACCTCGGAATCTGGAGAAGGCCGACGGAGCTGGGGCCAGTGGCCGGCAGCCAGCAGCAGAGGGAGGGGAGTCTGTATTGCTTCTGGGGTAGTTAGCGTGGCTGGTTTCTGGAATGGCCTCCCTGCTTTAAAGTGGTAGGGGTGCCACCAGGGACAGGGGAGAGCCGCTGAGCTCGGGTTTGGAGACGGGTCAGCGGCGGAGCTGCCGGCCGAGGAAGAGATGGCTTGTTCTTCCCTCCTCAGCACCGTGTGCACCTGTCCCACGAGCCTCTCTGCTCTAGAACACATGGAAAATCCCCCAGTTCGTTTTATGAAGTTAATTTTAATACCAAAAGTTGAAAAAAATGCAGAAAAGCAAACTTTCAGTCATTTCTCTTAGTGCCATAGCTACAAATACTCTACATATGAGTAAATCAACTCTAAAAAATATGATTTGATTAGGGCGTGTTTAAGGAATGTTAGCCCAGGGGCGCCTGGGTGGCACAGCGGTTAAGCGTCTGCCTTCGGCTCAGGCTGATCCCGGTGTTCTGGGATCGAGTCCCACATCGGGCTCCTCCACTGGGAGCCTGCTTCCTCCCCCTCCCACTCCCCCTGCTGTGTTGCCTCTCTCGCTGGCTGTCTCTCTCTCTGTCGAATAAATAAATAAAATCTTTAAAAAAAAAAAAAAAGGAATGTTAGCCCACAGGACGGCGGTAGAGTCGAGACCCCCGCGCACCTGTGGTGTCCCTGCTCCCTGCAGGGAGCCGCCTCCTGTTGTAGCAGCAAGGTTCCTAAGGGCACAGCCGGTCGGGAAGCTATGCCTTTGCAAGCAGGCCGGGCCACTGCAGGACTTGGCTGGAGGCCCTGCTGCATCCCACGTGGGCAGGCCCAGTTCCGTCACAGGGCAGGTCTTTCCAGTTGGAAACCAGGGAAGGGATGTCTTTTTGTGAGCGATTTAGAGTGCCTTCCCTGGGGAAGCAGCCCAGGGGGCCACGTCAGGAGGCTCTCCTTTGGGCCGCCCAGTGTCCTGGGCACAGGGAGCTGGCCCAGGGAAAGGGCCATACCCTCTTGGCAGGCCACCATATTTCTGGCTCCAGTTAGCTAGTTCATAGTCCTTTACTGTCATCTTTCATTTGGATGTTCATGCCCCAGATTTGGTCCCTGAGGGCCCCTTGGAGTCCTTCTGCTGTGCCCTGTGCGGTTCTGGCCTAGAACCCTTGGTCCCTTTGGTGGAGCTAGGCCTGCCCAGTGGGCCCATCCCAGGAGCTTCCACGGTCTTCCTTTCCCACGCCAGCCTCTCCCTCTCCAGCAGTGAGAACATCTGCTCCCATCCTGAGCTGTTTAGAAGTGTGTGCCATCCCTCCCTCAGGACCACCCCACTCTGCTGCATAGTGTTACCCCACACTAGGCTGCTGACATCCCCTCACACCCCGCCACTTCCAGCTCCATGCTGCTCTTGCCCCTGCCAGACCTGGCAGTACCCAGCCTGGCCCCAAGCCACTGTCCTGAGACCCACCTAGGGAGGGCCACCCCCTTCTTCCCTCCCTCAGCTAGCACTTCTGCCAGCCTGTGGTGTTTGGGGTAACCTGGGTTCAAATATGAGGGCCTGGATCTAAACCCCAGGAGACTCCTATGAATGGCAGGATGGTTGTGGAGGTGGCTGGGGCCAGTCTGCGGGCCACTGGGAGGTACGGGGTCACTGGGAGCAAGAGTGAGCCAGGCCATTTCCTCTTTTTTTTTTTTTTTTTTTTAATTTTTTATTATGTTATGTTAGTCACCATCCTTAGTTTTTGATGCAATGTTCCGTGATTCACTGTTTGCGGATAACACCCGGTGCACCATGCAATACGTGCCCTCCTTACTACCCATCACCGGCCTATCCCAGTCCCCCACCCCCCTCCCCTCTGAAGCCCTCAGTTTGTTTCCCAGAGTCCGTAGTCTCTCATGGTTCATTCCCCTTTTGTTTACCCCCCACCCCCGTCGTTCCTCCCTTCCTTCTGCCGGGCTGCTCCCTGGTGGACCCATAAAAAGACCCTCTGCTCATACCCACTCCCCTGGGGGTCCACAGACTTCCCCATCAGAAGTTCCCAGGAGCCCAGGGCCTGTCCTGATGCTTGTCCCTCATTCTCTGGCTACTGCTGGGTTGACCACCACTCAGAGCAGCCAGGGCTTATGGGTGCTCTCCCACAGGTACTGGCCTTGCCTAGACCCCAGGCTTGCTCTGTGCCCTCCAGCACAAGGGGCCCCATAGGGGGGCTGCTGCCAGCCAGCTTCCCCTGCCCCCAATCACTGTCTCTGTCTGTTCTTGGATTTCACGTAAATGAAATAGTACAGAACACAGTGTTTTCTGTCTGGCTTCTGTTACTTGGCGTGATATCTGAGGTCTGTGTCTCAGCGTGTTCCTTTTACTGCAGACCAGTATTCCACTGTGCACTGCACTGGCTCACCTGTCCTGACATTCAGGCTGTTCCCAGCGTGTGGCTGGTATGGAAAGGCTGCTGTGCATGTCTCTGTGGCACACTTTTTCATTTCTCTTCAGGGCTTCCTGAGAGTGGCATTGCTGGGTCAGAGGGTAGACCTACGTTGACCTTTTTCAGAAACTGCCGACCATCCCCGTGGGTGGGGCCCTGGCACCGCACGGCCCGTCACGGGCGGCACTTGTGTGCTGGGACCCTTCCACGTTAGCTGCTCCCGTGTGGGAGGTGGTGCTCCTCAGGGTGCGAATTTGCAGTCCCCTGAGGACGGAAAGTGTCGAGTGCCTTTTCGTGTGTTCTTGGGCTTGTTCTGAAACTTTTTCACTTGATGTAGAATTATTTTATTGTATTTTTAATTGTTAAATTGGCTTTAGTTAGAATTGCTGTAAATATGTAACTGGACAGTTGTATCATGGGCATGTTTTTTTTTATAAAGATTTTATTTATTTATTTGACAGAGATAGAGACAGCCAGCGAGAGAGGGAACACCAGCGAGAGAGGGAACACAAGCAGGGGGAGTGGGAGAGGAAGAAGCAGGCTCCTAGCAGAGGAGCCCAATGTGGGGCTCGATCCCAGAATGCCGGGATCACGTCCTGAGCCGAAGGCAGACGCTTAACCGCTGTGCCACCCAGGCGCCCCCATGGGCATGTTTTAAAGGCTCGTCTCTTCTAGGGCTACAGATGTAGACATCAGTGGGTAAAATGCTATGTTTGGGATTGGCTTCAAACTCTTTCAGGTGTGAAAAAAAACCAAAACTTTTTCGGGTGTGTGTGTGAAATAAGGTGATTACAGCCAGGTGATGGGAGGGTGGGGTTCGCTGCACTCTTCCCTCACCTGTTGTGTATTGTAAAATTTTCCGTAATAATGTGTTGGTTTTTTTTTTTAATTCTCTCCAATCAACAGTTTGATGCTAGATTAGTTATAAACAAACCAGACTCCTTTTTAGCTTCTGTTTCGGGTCACAGCTCAGACTGTTTTTGTCTCACGTGCTAAAATGGGGACAGTTTGAGTTGCCTCTCGCATGGGTTTATGACTCCAGCATCCTGGGGTAAGAGAGGCTCTCTGAGTCGGTTTGCAGGGGCCGCTGGGTACTGAAGCCTAAGGTCTCAGCCCGCTCCCTCCAGACTCAGCCCCAGAGCTCGGGGCTGTGGATGGTCAGGAAGCCAGCCTGAGACCGAGGCCCGGGCGGCGGAGGGCAGGAGAAGCAGCACCAAAACGACCTCATCTGTGCCATCAGCGTGCTTTCCGATACAGCTTAGGGTTTACTGACGCTGACAGCAGCTTCTCTTTTCAAAGTGGTCCTGTACTGCATCCAAAAGCCCCAGAGGGAGCGGCCTGGACAGTTCATCCTCTGTCAGCTGTAACCCTGAGTGGTCAAAAAATTGAACTCACTTCATTTTTGTACAAAAGTATTTAAGCAAATTACAGATATCTTGGCATTCCAACCTTAAATACTTTGCGACTCTTAAAAATTCAGTGTTAACGTAGCCGTGTAATAGTTTCTAGATATGATGTAACACCCAGCCCTTGTCCTGCCCAGGCCAGGCCTCCTCAGGAGCACGTGGTGAGCCCTCCCTCAGCTCCGTGGAAGCCCTTCCTGGCCTGCCCATGGGGTGGTCGTGGCTTTCCCTGGTGCTTCCCTTCCCGGGAAGTAAAAGGAGACCCTGGCCCAGGCGCCAGGTCACAGGACATGTGCCCCTCATACCTGCCGGCCCCCAGCGGGCTCTCTGTGGGGCAGCCCCTCATCCCATAGAGTTGGGGCCCCTGTCCCGGTGACCAGCCTGCCAACTACACCAGTGCCCTCAGCCCAGAGGGGTTCACAGACATGGTGGTTTTGAAAATGTCGATCCACGGTGCTTCTGTTCTTGGTTTAAATGTGTGGCCTCCTTTCTTTCTCTGCCCCCAGGTTGTGACTCGGCTGATCCATCTCTTGGGTGAGAAGATTCTGGGCAGCCTCCAGCAGGGAACTGCAACAGGTGTGTCCTTGGGAGACCTGCCCTCCCGGCCAGAGGCCCCTCCTGCCCCGTGGCTGCTACAGGCCTGGGCGTGGGCAGTGTGAGAGGGAAGCCCCGGTCCCCCGTTGAATGTGGAGCTGAACCTGGCACTGGAGGGTGCTTGGGGGACGCCGTGCCTGACCCGTGCTGAACAGGTGAAACAGTTCCCCAGTGCTGGGACTTTCCCTGTCAGCTTATGTGTTCTCTTCTGGTTCTGATTCTGAGAAAGTGCTTTGTGAAGTACTCAGTGGCCTCCGTCCTGGTGAACAGCAGCAGGAACCACCTGCACCTGCCTTGGCCTGCGGTCCCCTCTGCTAGAACCCCCTCATCAGAGCCCTGCACCCACCTTGCCACCCCAAGCCCTCCACCCCTCAGTTCCCCTTTTCCACTTCATTTCAATCCCCTGACTCATCTCACCGCTCCCCAGTCAGTTCCTGTGTAGTCTGTGCCCCGGGCCGACTTGGGCACTGCAGCACTGTGTAGAGACACAGGACTGTGTCTTGTGGAAGGACTGTGGGGTGGGCCAGTGTGCCCAGTGGGAGCAGCAAACTGTGGCGGTGCCCCTCAAATCTGGTACAGCTTGTCTCAGTTGACTACATCTGCAAAGATGCTATTTCCAAATGAGGTCACACTCTGACATCCGGGGTGGACATGGGAGGCACGGCCCAACACGTGGTGTGTCTTCATTTCACCTCTGACCTGCATGGTTCTGTTCGAAGCGGGTTTTTTGTGGAAAGCATATAGTCAAGTTGTGTTGTTGTCATCCCGCCTGACAACTTGTTGTGTTCTTTTTTTAATATTTTATGTATTTATTTGAGAAGGAGAGAGAGAGAGAGAGCATGAGCAGGGGGAGAACAGAGGGAGAAGGAGAAGTAGGCTCCCCGCTGAGCAGGCCCTCCCCCCCGAAGCGGGCTCGATCCCAGGACCCCAGGATCATGACCTGAGCTGAAGGCAGATGCTTCGCCCACTGAGCCGCTGAGCACCCCCCGTGTGACCACGTCTTTAGTTTGTGTGCAGACCATCTGTGTTGAGCACACTTACTCCCAATCTGGGATAGGTGCCTGTCGCTGCACTGTTTCCTGTCCTCCCCTCATTTTCTTTCTCCAGATCCTCCTCCCATCTTCTCTCGAGTTCCTTCAGCCTTTCTGAGTATTCCGTTCCTATATTTCGGTCGTGATTCCAGTGTGCATCTTCAGACGGTACTTTCTGTAGCTGCCGTGGGATCGCAGCTCCCATTCCTCAACCGGCCCTGTCACCCCGAGTGGCCCCCCGTACACTGTGGCTGTGCTTAGTGAGCCCCTCACGCTGCACAGGAACTTGTGCTTTCGGCCAGCAGCCCTGCTGGAAGCGCGAGAGCGGAACTGTCTAGAGTACATCCCGCTCTGCTGTTCTTCACCCCAGCAGCCCTTCCCTTCCATCCGAAGAAGCACCTTTCACAGTGGTCCCTCGGGGCAGGTCTGCTGCTACATGCTCTCTGAGTTCCCTTCACCTGAGACTGTCTTTGTTTCACCTCCATCCCCAAGATCCGTTTGCTGGATGCACCGCTCTGCCAGCGGCCCCTTCACCACGGCACCTGGGAACCGGCCGCCTCCAGCCTCCACGGCTTCTGATGAGAAGCCCGGACATGGCTGTTCCCAAGTCCGTTTCCCATCCTTTCTCTCTGGGTGCGTTCAAGACTTTGTCGTTGTCCCTAGTTTTTAGAGACTAAATGCTCATCTTGTTGGATCTATAGATTTATGTCTTTTACCAAACTTGGAAAGTTTTCAGCCTTTATTTCTTCAAATATTCTTTCAGCTCTGTCCTCTTTATCCTCTTCCAGAAATCCAGTGACACAAATGCTAGGCTAGACCTTCATTATTGTCTCCAAGGTCTTTTGGGAACTGCTGGTTTTTCCCTTCCTCCGACGTTCAGATGGAATAGTTTCTTGCGACCTGTCTTCAGGGTCATTGGCTCTGGCCTCTGTCTTCCTCGTGTTTGTGCATTTGCGTTACTGGTCATGATTGCTACTGCACTGCTTACCCTGTCAGGTGATTCCACATTCTGTGACATGCTGTCACTTTTGTCCGTTGTTCTAGGTGAGATTTTCCTGGCTTTTGGTATGGCTGGTAATTCTGGATTCTATCCTGTATTTCAGGCATGATGTCATGAGACTCTGGTTCTCTTTTAAATCTTCTGTTTTAACAGACTGTTGGTGTGCTCATATTCCCAGAGCATGTCCTGGCCCTGACTATGTTTGAACGTTAGTTCAGTTCTCAAGGCCTTTGCAGTATTACTCTGGCCTGCCCTACTGTGTGCCCCCCAGAGCCTGTGTGGAGGCTGGCTGGCATTCATACTATATACTATGCGATTCTGACTGGTTTCATGCTGGGCCATGCAGAGGTGAGCCCAGGACTTCATGCTAGGTTTAGAGAATTCCTTCTCCAGCCCTCTTCTCTCTGTGATTTCCCCACTCTGGTGCAGGGCGTGGAGAGTTGGGGGGCTTCACCCCACTGTGTCTGCAGCCTCAGGCAAGTGCTTGCTTAGTGCCGGGTGCCCTGGGAAATATCCCTGGAGGCAGCAGCTGGCTAGGAGGGCGTGCAGCCTGCCTGGCTGTGGCGGGGGAGGGGGAGGGGCAGTCGTGCCCCTGGTGGCATTGGTGGAGTGCTTCCTGGGGGTGGAGGCCCCAGCCTGTTTGCCCGCCTCTCTGCATCCTTCTGAGCCTCCTGGTAACTACTGGCAGCAGTTAGGCGGTGTGTGCCTGCCCCATCTCCTTCTTGGCCAGAACCAGAACTTCCCAGTGCCTCTGGCGAAGGCTAAGAGAGAGCCACGCAAAGCTAGCAAGAGAGTCCCCTTTGGTTCCGCCTCAGACGGAGGGTTCTGAAAACACAGAGAGGAGGGGCTTCTCAGAGAAGCTGTGGGAAGACTGGTGCAGAGAGGCCCTCTGCCACCCTGTGTGCACCCAGTGACCAGCTCACAGCCTTTTCCTTCCCTGCCCCGGACCAGCTCTGCGCTGTCTCCTCCCCCTGCTGTCCCACGTCCCCTGTGGTTTCTGGGTCAGGCCGTGCAGGGACACACACTGCACTGCTCAGGAGCTGCCACTGACTCACTCAGAAATGGACGCTGTCTTGGAGGAGCTGGCCCCTTCTGGTGTGGCCAGTGCACGCGCCTGGCCATGCACTTCAGCAGACAGGAAGGTCTGCATGGGAGTCGGGCTGTGGCAGCCCGCTGGCTGGGCCGGGCAAGCAGCAGAGAGCAGGCCGGGGCAGCGGGCAGTCAGGGAGGCCGGAAGAGAGCCCTTGGTGTGTCCAGGCTGCAGGAGACCAGACTCTGCCTGGGATGTAGCTGACAGGAGGGTGAGGCTACCCCGCCGCCGGCCACCTCCATGAAAATAGGAAGTGCTACTGACCAAGAAATGACCATTGTTGGAAATGAACTCCCCGGGACCCTCTGACTGGTGACCTCGTGGGTTGACCCTGCTGCCTCGGGGCCGAGACCCTCTGACTGATGACCTCGTGGATTGACCCTGCAGCCTCGGGGCCAAGCAGCACTGAGCTTCCTGGGCCCCACATCTAGAGGACAGAAAGTCTGTGGTCTCAGGGACAGCAGGCTCTCACGGCACTGGCTTGTTGCTCAAAGGTTCAGGCTGCTGCCCCCGCAGGTCGCTCTGACTGTCTCTAGAGCACGTGGTGGAAACAACGTAGGAGGCGGGCCTCACCTAGCAGAGCATTTTAACTCTCTGAGGTTTCTCGGCTCTGGCACTTCAGCAGAAAAGGCAGGGTGGTCCAGTGGGTGGGCATGAGACGCTTTGGTCATGGAGGCCTGGGGCAAATCCTGGGGCCCCGTCCTCTCTCCCAGGCCCCTGTGTCCTGGTGCCATCGAGAAACAATTAGAGATACTCAGAGACTATGCAGTGCCAGCCCGGCCCCTTAGCCCGACACGTGACCCTGTGCTCTGCAGGTCACCAGTTTGGGCTACACACTGCAGGCAGCAAGTGGGACTCGGGGAACCCTGCCAGCAACCTCTCCACGGTGGCTGTCATGCCTGTGTCGGAGGACGTGCCCCTCACTGCCTTTGCCCTGGAGCTCAAGCATGCCCTCAGTGCCATCGGTAAGTCCTGCCCAGGGCCGCCAGGGTCCTCTGGAGCCCTCCTCCTCTTGCTTCTCCTGGTCCTTCTGCAAGTGTAGTTAGTGTTACCTTCACAGCTAAGGCTTGTGGGTGCTCGGGAGAGGGCTGTCACGGGAGCAGGAGAGCATCCGCCTGGCGTCTCCTGACAGTCTTGATGGCAAACACGGTCTCGTGGGCGCCTGGCTGTCCCTTCAGGATGGTTGGGGTCTTCCTGCGCCTGTGGCTTGGAGAGCTTCTATCTGATGGGGACACTGCAGTGGCTGCAGGAGCTGGCCGACTGTGGAAAATGCCCTCGGTTGGGTTCAGGGAGCTTGGGTAGTATTTCCAAATTCCTGACAGCTGTTAAACTTTGGGATTCAAGAACAAAGAATTGAAATTCCTGATAACTCTTAGGAATTCCCAAAATCATAAAGTGCTTTGTATTCCTTTTTTTTAAAATAACTTTTATTCGTTGGGGCAGGGGTAGAGGGAGAGAGAGAATCTCAAGCAGACTCCCCAGTGAGTGTGGAACCCAATGCGGGGCTCGATCTCACGATCTTGAGATCATGACCTGGTCTGAAACCAAGAGTCGGACACTCAACCGACGGAGCCACCCATGAGCCCCAAAGTGTTCTGTATTCTTAATACTTTATTTATAAGTTTGTATGTACCTGTGAGCGACCATAGTAATAGTAGCTCCATTTCCTGCAATGCGGTTACACTGAAAATTTCAGGGGTTGTCTTTTAAAAAATGGCATAATAATAAATACAGTCAGTGCTCTGTTCTGTCAGGAAACAGTGTCTGAGGAGAGTGTATGTTTTAATACCACGTGGTAATGCTCTTTACCTGATGTAGACATTTGATAATAGAAAGCATTAAATGCCAAATAAAAATAATTTATAAAATTGGAAGATACTACTCTAAGTCCTTAAAACTTATTCTCAAAACACAGAAGGCACCCACTAACCTGTCAGTCTTGGTCTCTGACTCATAACGGACGCTCCAGTTGTGGGGATCCCGTTCCTCTCCTGTTGGCGTCACTCACACTGTCCAGAGCACACAGCATCTCCAAGTCCTACAGCAGAGATGTGTTGCTTTCATAAAAGTTTATTCCCTTTTTTAAAAAACTTTATTTTGTAATAATTACAGATTCACAGGAAGTTGCAAAAACGGTAAAGAGAGGGTCATGTGCCCTTCCCCCGGGTTACCTAATGGTAGCACCCTGTCAAGGTCAGGAAGGTCATTGGTGCGGTCTGTAGGCCTTCAGGCATCACCAGTGTCAATGTGCACCCTGCCCCACGGTGGCTCCCGGGTAGGTTCCTGCTGCCACCACCAGCTGCAGACCCCCACTGCCCTCTGCAGCTGTCCGCTGGCAGCCCGGAGCCTGTTCTCCTCTTGGGTCGTCTTGTTCTGAGCATACCCTAAAAATGGAGTTGTGCACAGATGACCTCTGGAGACAGGCGTTCCTGGCGCAGACGATACCCAGGTCAGTCGTGTGTACCTTTCACTGTGGACATAGTGTCCATAGTCTGGACACACTTTGTTTCGCTAGCCACTCACCTGTTCAGGGGTGTTCAGGTTTCTTCTAGTTTTGGGGTTTTATGAGTGAGGCTCTGTGACTTTTCGTGTAAAGGATTTTGTGCGCACGTAAGTTTTCCTTTCTCTGGATCGACTTGTAGGAATGCGATGGGCATGGTCAGTGTATGCGCCCCTTCTAGACCGCCGCACCCCTGCACACTCCCGCCGGCACGTGGCCGCGGCCCCGCTCCTCCTCGTCCTCACAGCTCTCAGAGCTGTCACTGGTTTTTATTTCTGCTGTTCTTTCTCTTTTAAGTGGGCTCCACACCCAGCACGGCACACCGTGTGGGCCTTGAACTCAAAGCCCTG
The DNA here is from genome assembly GCF_002007445.2 of Ailuropoda melanoleuca. Taxonomy (NCBI): domain Eukaryota; kingdom Metazoa; phylum Chordata; class Mammalia; order Carnivora; family Ursidae; genus Ailuropoda; species Ailuropoda melanoleuca. The sequence continues at coordinate 60,301,740 of NC_048224.1, read as the reverse complement.
AGGTCATGACCTGGGCCGAGATCGAGAGTCGGGCGCTCATCGACTGTGCACCCAGGCGCCCCGTGTCAGCTGTTCTGATGGGTGGGCCATGAGAGCACGTCATGGCTCCAAGCTAGTGTTTCTCTACTGGTTCACGTGCCGAATGTCTCCATGTACTTTTTTACCATCTGTGCATCCTCTCTGGCGAAATATCTGTTCATGACGTCCTGTCTTTTGTTCTTTTTCTGACTGAGTTGTTTGTTTTCTTACTGTTGAGTTTTGAGTAACCCTCACACCCTCCAGACACGGGCTCTTGGCTGGGCTGGGGTGCAGCCGCCCCTGGGAGGCCCCGTCCGCTTTCACAGGCAGAACTGTAAATTGTGGTAAGTCCAGTTTATCCATTTTTTCCTTTTATGGAACATGCTTTCAGTAGCATTTCTAAAAACTCTGCACCTAGCCCTAGGGCCTAGATTTTCTCCTATGTTTTTTCAAAAGGCCTGCAGTTTTACATTATTTATGTTAAGATTTATTTACTTATTTGAGAGAGAGAACATGTGTGCGTGTGGCAGGTGGGGACCGACAAAGGGAGAGGGAGAGAGAGAATCTCAATCAGGCTCCATGCCCAGTGCGGTTCGACCTCACAACCCTGAGATCATGACTTGAGTGGAAATCAAGAGTTGGACACAACTGACTGAGCCCCCTAGGCACCCTCTGAAGTTCTACATTTAACTTGATCTCTTTGGGGCTAATTTTTGTAAAAGGTGTGAAGTTTAGTAGAGATTTATTTTTTTGCTTATGGATATTCCGTTTTCCCACTATCATTTATTGAGAAACTACCCCTGTTCCATGAATGATCCTGGCACCCTGCCGAGAACCATCTTATACAGGCGAGGGTTCGTTTCGGCCCCCCTCTCCTACGGTCTATACGTCTGCCTTCAGGTCAGTACCGTGCTGTGTTGATTGCTGTACCTTTGTGGTAGGTTCCGAAGTCAGGAAGCGTGAGGCCTCCAGCTTTGTTCTTCTGCAGACTGTTTTGGCTGTTTAGGGTCCCTGAGATCGTATGAATTTCAGGATTGGTTTTTCTCTATCTGTAAAAAATGGCATTGGGATTTCGACGGGGATCGTGCTGACTCTGTGGTTCGCCCTGGGTGTACTGGCACTTCCACAATGTTCGGTCTTCCAACCCACGAACACGGGACACGTTTCCACGTACTTATCTTCTTTCATCTCTTTTCAGCAACGTTTTGTGGTTTTCAGTGTACGAGTCTTTTGTCTCCTTGGTTCAGTTTATTCCTTATATTTTGCTCTTCTTGATGCTATTAAAAATTATTTTTCTTAACCTCTTTTTTTCTGATGGTTTATTGTCACTGTGAAGGAATATAACTGACCTGTGTGTTATTTTTATATCCTGAAACTTCATTTATTAGTTGTAACGGTTTTTGGTGGACTTTTTGGGGTTCTCTACATATAAGATCATATCGTCTGCAAGTAGAGATGTTACTTTTTCCTTTCCAATTTTGACACCTTTTATATCTTTTTTTTTTTTTTTCTTTTTGCCTGAGCGCTCTGGCTGGGATTTTCAGTGTCGAACAGAAGTGGTGAGGCAGCCGTCTTCGCCTTGTTCCTGATCTCAGGGGAGAACTCTCAGTCTCGCACCCCTGAGTGTGGTGTCGCTCAGGTTTTTACCTGTGGCCTTTAATATACTGAGCAAGTTTCTTCCCATTAATCGTTGGGGTTTGGTTTTTTTTTTAAGATTTTATTTTTAAGTGCTCCCTACACCCCACGTAGGACTTGAACTCACGATCCTGAGACCAAGAGTTGCATGCTCCACAGACTGAGCCAGCCAGGTCCCCCTCCTTTTTATTTCTGTAAAATCAATGTCCCACTATCATTTCTGATTTTAATAATTTGAGTCTTCTCTTTTTTTTGTTCTTTATTCATCTAGTTACGGTTTGTCAATTCTGTTGATTCTTTCAAAGAACCAATTTTTGGTTTCATTGATTTTCTCTATTGTTTTTCTGTTCTCCATTTTTATCTCTGTTCTAATCTCGATTATTTCCTTCCTTCTGTTTGTTCTGGGTTTAGTTGCTATTCCTTTCCTAGTTACCCAAGGTATAAAGTTAGGTCCTTCACAAAAAAACTCAAGGTCTTAGCAAACCGAAGACACTGAGGAACCTTAAATGTGTGTTACTAAGTGAAAAAAGTCAGTCTGAAAAGACCGCGTGCTGTGTGATTCCAATTCTCCGGCATTCGGGAAAACGCAAAACTATGGACACGGTGAAAAGGTCGGCGGTAGCCAGGGGCTGTGGGGGTTGGTGGAGGCATGGAAAGGGGGAGCGTGGAGGACTTTTAGGGCAGTGAAAATACTCTGTGTGATAGCACAGTGGTGAATACGCGTCGTTCCGCGTTTGTGCAAGCCCGGACCGTGTACAACGTGAGGAACCCCAGTGCGCACGCTGGACTCCAGGTCGTCCTCACGCGCCAGTATTGGCTCGTGGACTGTGACAACCTGCCCCGTTAACGCCAGATGTTAGCAACGGGGAAATGGGCTGGTGGAGGGGGGCATACACGGGAACTCTGGGTACTCTGTGCTCAGTTTTTCCATAGACCTGAATACGCTTTAAAAAATAAAGTCTATAAATTATTTAAATAAATAAATAGATAAAGCAAGCTAGGTGCTTGATTTGAGATCTTTCTTCTTTCTCCAAGCACTTTGGTAGCTCTGGGCCCCTCTCTCCACAGCCGACCGCGCCCTCCCTGCGTTTGGGATGCTGTGCTTGTGTCTCCCTCGGTCTCCGGGTTTCTTCTTTGACCTGCAGGTAGTTCAGGGGGTGTTGTTTAGTTTCCACACGTTTGTGAATCTTCTGGTTCTCCTGTTACTGATTTCCGGTTTCATACCATTGTGGCCAGAAACGAAACTTAGTATGATGTCAGTCTTAAGGGTTATCAAGACAGGTTTTGTGGCCTAACGTAGAGTCTGTCCTAGAGAATGTCTTGGGTCTTGTTGTTGTTGAAGTAAGTTCTTTGCCCATCGTGGGACTCAAACTCACGACCCCGAGATCAAGCGTGGCACGCTCCACGGACGGAGCCAACCAGGCGCCCCTGGATGAAGTCACGGGGGGTCCGCTTCTCTGGGTGGTTAGTCTTGTCTCTGTGTGTGGTAGTGACTATGTGGCAGCCTCTCCTTGTGGCTTCAGTCTGCATCTCCCAGTGGCTAAGAAGTTACTTTGTTCGTTGGCCGTCGGGATGCCCTCTTTGTAAGTGCCTGCCGGGTCGCCCAGCAGCTTTCTCTTGGGTTGCCGTCTTCTCCTTGGTGGTGGGTGTGATTCTTTATGTGACCCAGACACAGTCCCTTGTTTGGGTGCCAAGACTGCACATATCTTTCTCTCTCTGTGATTTGATTTTTTATTCTTTTAATGATGTCTTTTGAAAACAGAAGTTCTTAATTCTAATTCAGGGCAATTTATCAATTTTTTTCTTACGTTGTTACTGCTTTTGTATTTTCCGGAAAGAATTGCATGCTGTCCCTGAGCGTGAAGGTGTTCCTTTAAATGCTTTGCAGTGTTACCTTTCCTTTTCAGTTTACAGTCCATTTGGGATTGCTTCTGGTGATGGCAGGTAGGAGTCAAGATTTGCTTTGTCTGTAGGGTTCTTCAGCGAACCAGACCCTCCTTTTGAGAGACCGAACTTGGCCCACTGCCATGCTGACATACTTGCCGAAAGTTAGGTGCCCATGCCCATGTAGTTTGCTCTCCCTTCTGGAGGAAGATTCTAGGCTGATAGCCATTCTCTTCTGGCACTTGGAGGAGCTGTTCCTTTTCCTCAGCTTCCAGTGTTTGGGAAGGAGACTGTCTGGCAGCCAGGCCAGAACAGGCTGGAGCAGCAGCCTGGCTGGATGTCCACTTCAGCTCTGCCCCACAGAGCCACAGACTCAAGTATGGGTGAGCCATCCTGTCTCTCCTCCGTGCCCTGGACCTGCCTACTGCCTGGCCTTCAGCAGACCCCTGCTACAGGAGCCCAGGGCACTACCTTTGCGGGCTCCGCACTTCCGAGGGCCCCCTCAGAGCCCTCCTGAGTCTAGGCAGGGGTGTCTACACGGGAGACATGCACCAGTGGGCAGGTAGGGCCCAGCCTGGGGTCCCTGGAGGGCCTAAGGGCTGGGTTCCTCAGTGTTCCTGCAGCCAGACACAGTCTGTTGGTCCCATCGCGTCCTATACAGCCTCCAAGAGAGGTGGTCAAGACACATCACTGCAGTGCCGGGCAGGGCCTGCCCTTGAAGGCCCACTGTGCAGCCCAGCCCTGAGAGGTCTCCCTCCCTCTGTAGGACCCCTGCAGATGACCAACTAGAGCTTGTAGCCAGGAGTGCAGGCCCCCAATGGGATGAGCCCCCTCTCCCCAAGCCCCTGAGAGAAGTTGCTTCCCTGCCACTGAAGTCCGAGGCACCCGTGTGTGTGCACTGGTCAGACCAGACAGCCACATCTCAGCTGGGGCACCATCATCGTAGGACACACCCCTATTTTGTGTGCCTCTAGGAAAGCAGATGCTGCCAGTTAGAATACAATGCAGTGATTTCTTAGGTCTCACCTTCTAACCGAAGCTCTCAGAGAGCTCTGCACAAGTGCAGGAATAAGAAGAAAGCCCGCAGGACCTGTAGGTTTTCTCCAGCCCAGGCTTGTGGGTGAGCCCCTGGTGACCTTTCTGTGGATTCTGATGCTGGCGCTCCTGGTTGGGCAGGCCCCGACACCTGTGTCCATGGAGACATCATAGAGGAAAGATGCACGCTGATGTCAGAGACACAAGATGGGAAAGGATGTGTGTCTCCACGTGGGTGAATACACCAATACACGTATTGAATCCAGCCAGCCTTGCTCATCTGGGCTTGGGGAATTCTGTATTATCTTGCGTTTTACAAGCTTCCCCTGCCCCCAGCACACACACACACACAGTCTCAGTGTGGCAAAAATTTGAATCCTTCCTGTGCAGACAAGAAGAGTGAGGTTCAGAGAACCCCACCACCACCTGTTGAGCTCTTGTCTGCAGGCCCTGGGGCTGCAGGTCCCGGGAGGTGGGCTGCCAGGACAGTTTTCAGTAGTTCATGTTTGTGTTTTCAGGCCCCATCCTGCTGCTGACCAGTGACAACATAAAGCAGCGCCTTGGCTCCGCTGCTCTGGACAGGTACACCAGCCTCTGTGTGGGGAACAGCCTGGCCAGCCCCAGCTCCCTGCTCTCAGCTGGTGCACGCACAGCCTTGCACTGCACCTTCCGTGTCTTCGTGCACACCTGGTGTTTGTGCCCCCCCACCCCCGTCCGCAGCCCCGGTGCCTGCACACCCCCGTGTCTGTGCGTGCTCTAGCATCTGTGCCCCTCACGCGTGTGTCTTCCAGTATCCACGAGTACCGGCTGTCCAGCTGGCTGGGGCAGCAGGAGGACATCCACCGGATTGTGCTCTACCAGGCGGACAGCACGCTCACGCCTTGGACCCAGCGCTGCGTCCGGCAAGCTGACTGCGTCCTCATCGTGGGCCTGGGTGAGCAGGAGCCCACGGTGGGCGAGGTGAGCTGCAGGCCTGCTGGTGGGCCTGGGGTGGGTGGGGCCTCCGTGTGTGGCTGGCAGTGGGAGGGCGAGGCAGGAATGAGGGTCGTGGTGGCAGGGCTGCAGGCTGGGCAGGTCCTGGTCAGGGCCCACTCTCTTTATGCCCCTCTGTTTCTCTGTCTTTTCCTTTGAATGAAATATTTCAAGAACTCAGGAAAAGACAGATAATAAAAGGCAGCACCCAGATACCTGCCCTGTGTGTTTTGGAAACATTTTGCTGTATTCACCTCTGGTGGTTTTAGCACAAAGCAGGGCAGGTGCCCTGAAGTGGCCCCCAGGGGGCCTCTTGTGAAGTTGAGTCTTTCCTGTTTTACTATGAATGTATACGCACTGTTTTTTAGGTCTAAATTTGTTAAAAATAGTGTCCTATTTTATATCACTTTGAAATGTCCTTTTTTTCCTCAACACTTAGGTGTTTAAGCTTTATCCATATTGTTTCACTCATTTTTATGACTGTTTAGTTCCCTATTTGTGAGTGCCCCACCATCTGTCTGTTCTCAGCTGTGAAGTTACATCGTCGGCCCACTTTGTTTCCAGCTTCAAGGGTATGAAGTGTAGGCTGGCCATTCCTTCCGTGTACATTACGTTCCCTACCTCCTTCCTCTCTGACCCTGGGGCAGCTAAAAATCACCCGCCTCTGGAGCAAGCTCCTGTCCTGCAAGGAGAGGTGCAGAGGAGAGCGTTTGCAGGTGCATCACTGCAAAGGTCGCAGTGTGTGCCCAGGAGGTGCTGTTAGAGCAGACGGGGGAGGCCCCTCCCCTCGTGTACACTCCCACAGCTCCCTGCAGCCACTCTTACCCAGCCCGGTGTGAAGCCGGCTCATGGCCAGGCAGACCCGGGGTCACAGCTTGGACAGCCACAGGGCAGAGCACACCACCACTGAGCCAGCCCACAGAACCGGCTGCTACCTGCCAAGGCCCTGCCCTTGACCCTCCTGCCTGTGTGGGGCAGGTCAGTGGGGCCTCTGTGACAGCCGCCTCTGGCCTGCAGCTCTTCTGCTCTCCTGCAGCTGGAGCGGATGCTGGAGAGCACGGCCGTGCGTGCCCAGAAGCAGCTGGTGCTGCTGCACCGGGAGGACGGGCCGGCGCCCTCCCGCACCGTCGAGTGGCTGAACATGCGGAGCTGGTGCTCTGGCCACCTGCACCTCTGCTGCCCTCGCCGCGTCTTCTCCAGGAGAAGCATGCCCAAGCTGGTGAGGTCTGCGTGGAGGGCCGGCCCTGTGGGAACTCCTGGCCTTCAGAACACAGCCCTCCTGACTTGCTTTGTGATTGAGTAGTGCATTTCCTTCACGTTCCCTCTTTGGGTCTCTGTAGTCTGAGCTCCTTGGGGAGCTGATGAGGGTGGCTTGCCTCTTTGTAAGCTCGCATTTGTAAGCTCGCGTTTGTAAGCTCGCGTTTGCTTGAGCTTAGGTCTTTGGGAGCGGGACCTGGGAGATTGATGTAACCCCGTGCATCAGCAGCTGCCCGTCTTTGGGGTTGCAGAGGGGAGGCCTGTAGCCTGACAGAACCATGCTGGCACGCACGTACCTCTACAGGGAGCCAAGGGGGGTTGCCAGAGCCTCCGCCCCGGGGGCTTGGGGGCTGGGCGCCCCAGAGGCTACCCACATGCCACGGCCTGCCTGGCCCCACAGCTCCGTGGACAGTGTCCTGACAGCCCATGCCCTGGAGCAACGCCCACTCTTGGGGCTCTATGGGGGGCTCTGTGGTCTCCTGCTAGGCCTGTGGGTATGTAGCCCAGCTGCCCACACTGCTCCCTCACCCACGTGCCCTGTAAGGCAAGCCTGGGCACCACGGTGCTGCCAGGGTCAGTATCAGACCCTGCTGTGCCCTGGAGAGGGCTTTGGGTCCGGAGTAGCAGAAACCACCCTGGTTAGGCCACAGTGTGTGGGACTTGGCCGAGCCCTTCCTGTCTGCTGGCCCTCTCTCTCAGGTGGAAATGTACCAGCGAGTCTTCCAGAGGCCCCCAGACCGGCACTCAGACTTCTCCCGCCTGGCTCGGGTGCTGACTGGCAACGCCATTGCCTTGGTGCTTGGGGGAGGTGGGGCAAGGTGAGTCCCTACCCCATCCCACCTGCAGCTGCTAGTTGTGTGTGTGTGTGTCTGCGCGCATGTGTGCTGATGAAGAGGCCTCTGATCTTGTCCTAGGAGCAGTCCCCATAGATCGGCCCCACGCATGACCAAGCATTTTTCTGCACCTGGGTGCACCTTGCTAAGTAGTGTTCCCCATAGGCTGTCCCAGGTTTTAATGGTTACCAGTGCAGTCGAAGATTTGTGGCTTGTTCTAATAGTCTTTGCTAGAAGTGTCTGCTTGTCTGTTGGCCATTCGTGCCTCCTCTGAAAACTCTGTTCTTATCCTTTGCCAGTTTTTCCACTGGGCTCCGGGTGAGTTTCTTTCCATTTTAATACACACTTGACAGAGTACTGGCCTCATCTGCTTGCAAACCTAGTGCAGCGTTCTTGAGTTCTGTGGGCTGTGAGTTCCTTAAATGACTGCTACCCTGTGTTTGTCACTCTGGCCTTTGCCACCGTTCTCCTGAACTTAAAGGGGAATCTATACCTGAGCAGAAGTGGAGCCCAGGGCCACCGTGAGGTGTGATGAGGCCCAGGCCTTCTGCTGGCGAACCAGACGCTCATGGAAAGGCAGAGCAGTGCCTGCCACATCTGTGCTGGACCCCTGCCCCTCAGAGGGAGGGAGGAAGGGCAAGAGGCGCCCGGGCTGGGTCCTGGGCTGGGGGTGTCCTGTGGGGTACAGTCCCTCACACACCCCCCCCCAGCTTAGTGAGGCACTCAGGGCCATCCCTGGGCAGGGCCTCCTGAGCACTTTGCACGACCACCGCCCTCTCCACCCCTGGCCCTGCTGCTGGTGCTGGCCTCTCTCCCCAGTGCCCAGGATCAGGTTCCTGGCTCAGCACCTCCAGTGTCCCAAGAACATCATTCTCAAAGTGAGCTGGAGGAGGGAGGGGGTCGGAAGAACTGAAGCCCCTTGGGAGTGCCGTGGCTTGGGGGCAGGGGGCGCCCTCCAAGGTATCTCCTGCTTGTGGAGTCAGACCTGTGCTCACTCCTGGCCAATTATGGTCAGAGATGCGGTCCAGCCCGGAGGCCACGGAGGACCCAGACCTTCTTGTCCTGAAAGGACCAGGATAGTGCAGAGGAGCATGTCGGAGCCACTCTCTGCACTTACTCACCTGGAAGCCTCGGAGGCCTGGAGTCTTGCCTGAGGCCCTTAGGACAGGACAGAGGGTGGACACACGGCCCCCACCCCTGCTCACTCCCGGACGTGGCCTGGCCCAGCGACGCAGCAAGTGCTCTGTGCTCACCTGTGTGACATGACCCGCCTCTCGTGCTTGTACTTGGAAGCTGAGCCGGTGGGCCTAGAGAACCAGGTGATAGGCCTAATGTCGCTACACTGAAGGCGAGACCCAGGCTACTTCTGTGGGGCTAGGACAGTCAGGTGGCCCACGCTCGGACCTGGTTTGCAGGCGTGCTCAGCAGCATGTTCAATGAAAATTTAGTTTTAGTCAGAATAACACTTAGTTTAAAAGCCACGTGGCCGTCCCCTCAGGCAGTCCTCTGCCCGTCTTGCCCGACCCCAAGTCCAGAGGTGCCCCAGGACTGTCACCTGCATCTGCATTTCCCAGTGGCGTTCCTGTTCCACTTGTTTGGTTTTTTTCAGTTTATCTGTCCATCCATCTTTCATCTACTTATCATCTGTCGTCCTTCTGTCCGCCCATCCATCCATCCTCTATCTTCTGTCTCTCCGTCCATCTCCCTCCTCACCACTCACAGTCCTAGTGTGGTTCCCGCGCTGGTCCCGCGGCTTGTCCCTGCATCTCTTACTCTGACGGTGTGGTGCTCCTTCGGCACAAGGTCATGCCTCATTGCACAGGTGTAGCTGGGCGTCCTTCCTCGTAGCTGCCGTTCGTTGTTTCCTGGGTGTCGCAGATTGGTGCCCAGACCACCCCTGTCGGTGTGCTTGCCACTGTCCCGGGCAGCCTCTGCGTCACCGTGTGTGGGAGTCCCCGCCCCCAGACCTCCCACCACCTCTGGGCTCTGCTGGTTCCTTTCCAGTCCGGCTGCTGGGACATGGTCTTGGAGTTTCCCTTCACTGTCATCCGGGGACCTGCCTTTGTCCCTCCCGCATTAAGCTCATTTTCTGGATTCCACGCCTCCCTCTTTCCTGACACATTCCTGATTTGGGTAGCGTTCCTGGTTTACACATTTCCTTAAGAGAAGATGTTTGGGAAGTAAAAGTTTTAAGACCCTGAGTAGCCAGAAAATGTCCTCGGTGATGATTTGGGTGTGGAACCCAAGCTGGCAGTAATTTTCCCTGCGAATTTCTAAGGGACGCTGCCGTCGTCTCTCGAGTTTCCGGTGTCCCTGTGATGCCCAGTGCTGCTTCAGTCCTGAGGCCCGTTTCCCTCGGGAAGCTCTGGGAGGGTCTCTCAGTTCCTGTCCCTGCAGGGACTTGGCCGTGTGTCTTGGGAGCAATCCATCCAACGACTACACTGAGGGGGCCCCAGGGGCCCTTCCGAATTTGGAAATCATGAACTTCAGCCCTGGGGAATGTTCTATGATGTTCCCCCACCCTGGGCTCTGTCCTCTGTTCGTGGAGCTTCTGACGCCCGGTCAGGCATCTGAGATGGGCTCCCAAGCTCTCCTGTCTTTCCTCGCCCTCATTTTCCATCTTTGTCTTTTTGTTCTGCTTTCCAGGTGATTTTTCTCAAATAGATCTTCTAAAATATTTCTAATGTCTGGGGCGCCTGCGTGGCTCAGTTGGTGAAGTGTCTTCCTTCAGCTCAGGTCATGATCCCAGAGTCCTGGGATCGAGCCCCACAGTGGGCTCTCTGCCCATTGGGGAGCCTGCTTCTCACTCTCCCTCTCCCTGCCGCTCCCCTGTTTGTGCGCTCTCTCTCTCTGTCAAATAAATAAAGTCTTTAAAAAAACCCTTAAAAAATATTTCTAATGTCTGAGTGCATGGTTTTCCATGGTTTTTTTTCCCATGGTTTTCTCTCTTTGTTCCTCAAGTGCAATGCTGACTTTCTCTGAGAATATTCACGCAGGTGTCCCGCTTGCCTCGCTTTTCTGCTCCGTGCGGGCTTGCATCTGGCTTTGCTCTCTCAGCCCGCCGAGTGAGGCGGTCTGTGCCCTAGGCCACATCAGCGGTATCACGGAGCGCGATTCCACCATCTGCCACACTCTGCTTACCCCGCTCCTGACCATGGTCACTTGAGTTATTATGGGGAAAATGGCTGTAAGTGTTCTTGCACAAATCTTTGTGTGCTGTTCTTTCCTCTTGGGCAGATACCTGCTCATGGGGCTCATTTTACACTTTATGCCCCCCACCAACGATGTCTGACTTTCAGGCATTTTTGCCGACCCTTGGTATTATCAGGATTTTGAATTGTAATTCCTGTGCTGGGAGGCCTCTCCCTGGGGACTAATGACGTTATGTGCTTGCTGGCCATTTGTGTCTCGTTTCCTAGCATTTACGTTCCTTACTCATGTTTAACTGGTGGTTTGCCTTTTATTATTGATTCAGAGGAATTATTTATATAGTCTGAACACAAGTCTTTTGCCAGATATATTTATTGCTAATTTTGTTTCTCAGTCTTTGATTTTCATTTTCTCAATATTTCTTTTTTTCCTTAAGATTTTTTTTTAAAAGATTTTATTTATTTATTTGACAGAGAGAGAGACAGCCAGTGAGAGAGGGAACACAAGCAGGGGGAGTGGGAGAGGGAGAAGCAGGCTTCCCACCGAGCAGGGAGCCCGATGCGGGGCTCGATCCCAGCACCCTGGGATCACGCCTGGAGCCGAAGGCAGATGCTTAGTGATTGAGTCACCCAGGCACCCCTCATAATGGTATTTCTTTGATGAACTGTTTTTAGTTTTGATGCAGTGTGATTTTCCATTTTTATGGTTACTGCTTCTGGTGTTCTGAGCACCCTTGCGTGTCCCGAGGTCACAAAGGCATTCTGTCTTCTTCTGTGCATCTAGCTTGTACGTTCAGGTCTGTGACTCACCTAATGCTTCTTGTGACAGTTGAGGCTGTTTTGTAGCCACACCTGTGGCTGAAGACTTTCCCTCCTGTGAGGCCGCCAGGGTTGCTGTCACCCACATGGCTCCCGCTGTGACCGTGACGGGGCTCTGTCGTGTGTGTCCTTCAGGGCACACCATGCTGCCTCAGCTGCCTTGTGGCAAATCTTGACTTCAGGCTCTGCACATCCTTCTGTTTTGTTTGTTTTCTCTTCAGAATTGTCTTTGGCTCCTCTGGGCGCTTTGTGCTGCCATATAAATTCTTTAAAATCAGCTAAGTATCTCATAGGGTTTTTTTTTCCTGTTGTAAATGTCATCTTTTACATTTCAGTTTCAAAGTGTCATTGCCAATACATAGAAATACAATTGATATTTGTACCTTGATACTGTATCTTACAACCCTTGCTAAATTTGCTTATTCTAGCAACTTTTTATCGGTTTTTTTGTTTTGTTTTGTTTTTTGCATTTCCTGTATACAAGTTATGTCTTTTGGGAATAAAGGCAATTTTTCTCTTTCTTTCCAAAATATGTTTATGTCTTTTGTTTCTTCTTCTTGCCTAATTGCCGTGGGAGGGAACGCGTTTGCTCTTGTCACTGAGTGCAGGTGTTTCTGTCTCTGTCACGTCGAGGAGGTGCCCCTCTATCCGTAGCTCGCTGAGGGTGCGTCTTGAATGGTGGCTTTTGTGTGTCTGTTCAGGTGGTGAATTGCACTGATTTTTAAATAAAAACAAACATTGTATTCTCAGGATAGACTCATTTTCCCACAATGTGCTGTTTGGTTTATATATTACTGGACTCCCTTTGAATCTGAGCGCGCTTGTCCTTTCTTGAAATGCGTGTAGGTTTGTTTGCTTGCTTCAAAATTGAGTTGGGAAGTGCTGCTTCTTTTCCTATTTTCTGAAATTTTTATGTAAGATGTGTGCTACTCTTCCCTATATGTGTTCAGTAGCGTTCACTAGTAAAACCATCTGGACATAAAATTTTCTTTGTGAAGATTTAAAAGTTAAAGGCTCAGTTATGTTGGTGGTTATAGTACGATTCAGATTTTCTCGTGTCAGGTTTGGCAAGGGATGCTGTTCTAGGAACGTGTCCATTTTATCTGAATTTTTCCTACTTAGGCGTGAGGTTCACACCTACTTCTCACTGTTTTAACCGGAGCATCTCTGCAGATGTGCCCTTTCTCACTCCTGACACCCCCTCCCTCCGAACTGGTCCTTGCTACGGTGTGTTTTCTGGTTCCTGAATTTCTGCTCTTATCTGTATTATTTCCATAATTTGACTTGTTTGATTTAAGCTGTTCTTTTTGTCCTAAGTTACGGGTGGTGGATGTTGTGTTGTGACCTCAGAGGACAGAGAGGCAGCCCACCTGCACTGCACCTGTGGCCGCAGTTTGCCTTCTGTTCTCAGGCTGCTTGGAACTTTCTTTCCGTCTTGGGTTCCCAGCAACGTGGGAGTTGGGGTTCATGGTACTCCTTTCATCTGCGGCTTGAAGTTGAAGGCCACTGTCTGTCTTTCCAGATGTGCCTTCTGCCGCATCCCCTTCTTCTCTTTCGGGGCTCCTCAGCCGGCTCCCACACGTTCTCTGGGTGCTTGGACGTCCGTTCTGGGGCGTGGTCTTCACGGCCCCCATCCTCAGTGAGCACCCTTTTCTACCCTGTCTGTGTTCAGGGGGCTCTCTTCAGTGTGCCTGGCCCACTGCCTACCCCGCCAACTGCATTCTTCATGTCAGACGCCGTGTGTCCACTTCTAAAGTTGCTGTTTGGCCCTGTCTTACAGTTCTTCAGTTCTGTGCCAAATTATCAGTCTTGTCTTTAATTTCTGGAAATGTTTTTTAGGTTTATATCTGAGTATTCAATTTTTTGTGGTGATATTAAATACTTTTTTTAGTAGTATTAAAATATGCATGCCATAAAATTTACCGTTTTGAATATTGGTGACTATAAAATTTGGCACCATTGAGTACATTCATGGTGTTGTGCAAGCATCACTGTTCATCACCAGAACGTTCCATCTTCCCAAACTGAACCTCTGCCCAGTCCCACCACCCCTGGCCCCAGCCCCTGTTCTCACTGTGTCCATGAGCTTGATCCCTCCCAGGCCCTCAAGTGAGGGGAGTCCTTGTCCTTCTGGCATCTTTCACTCAGCAGAAGGGGCTCACGTTGGTCCACGTGGTGGCCTGTGTCAGAATTCCCTTCCTTTCTGAGCCAAGCCACGTCCCTGGGACGTGTGTGCAGCACTTTGCTTACTCGTGGACCCATCAGGCATGCAGGCTGCTCACCCCTTTTGGCCCCTGGGACTTGCTGGGCGCGGTTGTTTGGAGTCTGTGTCGTGTCTGTGTTGCCCGGCTCCCTCTGGGCCCACCTCTGTTGCTTGTTTCCTCCTGGCTGTGGTCATGTGGCCTGTTCCCTGTGACTGGCAACTTCAGGGGATCATAGATGAGAGACAGGAACAGTGGTGTGAGGCTCAGAGCGGTGGCTTCAGCCAGACACTGGCTTTCCTGTCCCTGTGGGGCTCGTCCATGTCCCTTCCCCAGCCCCTGTGGTGGTGCCTTTCGGGCATTTATCAGGACCCCTCCGGTGGGGCTCGGCGTGTCTCCCACGCTCCCGAGTCTGTGCAAACCCTCTTCAGCTCCGCGTCCCAGTAGCGTCCACGGGCGTGTCTTTGCCCGTTTCCTGTGACTGTGCAAGAGGCAGGCACTGACGAGGAGGGGTGGCTTGGGAGGACCATCTCTGGCGCCTTTGCCAGCGCATGGTAGGTTCCTGTCCCTGGCCACGGTGCTTTACCCCTGCTGTGTGCTCCTGGTTGGTGTAGAGGCTGTGCCCAGGTCGGCATCATCCGGGCCCTGACGGAATGTGGCATCCCTGTGGACATGGTTGGAGGGACGTCCATCGGGGCCTTCATGGGCGCCCTGTACTCCGAGGAACGGAACTACAGCCAGATACGGATCCGGGCCAAGCAGTGGGCTGAGGTGAGGGGCCTCTGCCCTCCCGGGAGCTCAGCACCAGGTTCCTGTGGTGCTGCGGGAGCAGGACGACATTGGGACCTTGGGCCCCTGCTCACGGCTCTGTGGGGCTCTGGCCTCAGAGCGGGGTTTGTGGGTTGGGGGGGAATGAGGTGCACAGAGCAAGTAAGGACATCCATGTTGGGGGTTTGGTTCTGGTTGGCGTCTGGTCTTAATTTATAAAGGAGACTGAGGACGACATGGAGAGGTTAGCACCAATGGAAGGGTAATCTAATGTTACTGTAGTTCAGCTGAGGGTCCGGTCACAGGCCAGGCAGACACTTCCCTTCCCCACCTCTGCTGGTCTGGCGCAGATGTGGGAATGGCCGCGGAACTTTGGGCCTGCTGCCCCCACTGTCCTCACTGTGTGTTGGGTCATGGGACCCTGCTGGGAGGCCACTTGGCAAGGCAGGGTGGGATGGATCCTGACCAGGCTGTCCTCTGTCCCTGCCTTTCTGGGGGAGCCTTTGGCCTCCTGCCATGCTGAGGGAGGTGGTGGTGGTGGGGGCCGCCAGCTTGGCTCGGCAGGCTCTCTGGTGCTAGACAGGGGCTTCTTCAGGAGTGAGGACCCTGGGGGTGCCACACTGTCCTGAGTCCCTGTCCTCCAGCAGCACACTTGTCCCCTCTGCTTATCCTGCTGTCCTGCTTATCTTTCTGTTCATCTCAGTGTGAGCACACTGGGGGGCAGCTCACCCTCAGGTGGGGCCCGCCTCATGTATGGCCTGTGCTCTGGGCTTTTCCATCTCAGCTTCTGTCTGCACAGAGGCAGGGAGGATCTTTCCTTTCCATCCCCAACCCTTAAGAAGTCAGGCAGCCTTGAACCTGGGCATTCTTGGGGCAAGGCCAGTGCCGCCTGCCCAGTCACTTGTCCTGCTCCGTGCAGGTCTAAATGGCCCCCATCTTCACTGGGGAAGGATGGGCCTCAGTCCCACCAGGGAGAGAGGTTTAGGGGTCTTTGGCAGAAAGGGCTCTCGACAGACCCACTCCTTCATGGAGCCCTATGCAGTGTCTGCCGTGGTGGAATGTGGGTTCACCCCAAGCATGCTGGGGCAGGGCAGCTCGTCCTCCTGGGGAAATCAACCGGTCTTTCTGCTCTTGGGGACCTCAGCAGGGAGCTGTCTTGACCACTCACCTACCAGTGTTGGTCCTGGACTGAGCTTAATCCTGAACTCTCGCCTCCCCTGCCCACTGAGCAGGCAGTGAGAGCCAGGCGTCAGTGGCCATCCTCATAGGACCCCCAAGCCCTGCTACTCACGCTCTGGCATTCACCCCCCGGAGACCCTTCAGGATGGTTCCCAGACACCCTTGTTCTGTCCACAGGAAGCACACACGTGTGCTGGGTCCCTGCTCCCTTCCCAGATTTGGGCTCCCGGCTGGGTCCCATGGGATCATCTACTGTCCATGCCAGCAGGTGGGGAGAGTGAACCCCTCATCCTCTGCAGCACTCTCATGTGTGCCCTGCCCCCTCAGGACATGACGTCGATGGTGAAGACTGTGCTGGACCTGACCTACCCTATCACGTCCATGTTCTCGGGGGCCGGCTTTAACAGCAGCGTCTGTAGTGTCTTCAAGGACCGGCAGATCGAGGTGCCCCCCAAGCAGGGACCTCCCTCATCCCCTCGAGCCTCCAGACCTGCAGGGTCGAGGGCTGGCGGTGGGGGAGGAAGGCCCTTCTGAGCCCTGCCGTCCCCTCGCAGGACCTGTGGATCCCTTACTTCACCGTCACCACAGACATCACGGCCTCTGCTATGCGCGTCCACACGGATGGTGAGCGCCTCCTCCTTGGGTTCCCCGTGATATGGGCTCAGACATGCACAGGGCGCAGCTACGCCCCGCTCGGGGCTGTGTGGCTCAGGGGAGGGGTATTGAAGGACCAGCTCAGGGCGGGCAGGGGGCGGGCAGGGGGCGGGCAGGCAGAGAACCTGGCAGCTCCATGAACTAGAGGAAGCACCAAGATGACCCAAAGGAGACAAGGAGCTCAGGGAGGTCTGAACCCAGAGAGGATCCTGCCATGAGTGTAAGGGAAATGGGTAGGGACAGAACCAAGAGTCTGGAAGCACCCAGAAGCCCACACTGGACCCAGAAAGGTGGGGATAACAATGTGAACTGAGAGTGGAGAGGAGTAGGGCGAAGGGCACGCTCACGTGGGTGGGGGCGCGGGGCGAAGGGCACGCTCAGGCCAGGGGGAGCGCAACAAAGGGCACGCTTGGGTCGGGGCGCGCGGCAAAGGGCACGCTCATGCAGGGGGTACATGGCAAAGGGCACGCTCGGGCCAGGGGGTACATGGCAAAGGGCACGCTCGGGCCAGGGGGTGCGGCGCAAAGGGCGCGTGCAGGGCATGTGTTTTGTGCGCTCAGATCAGCAGTTGGTGGTCTGGGGACCGTGAGAAGGCCAGTGCGTGGGTGGCAGCTGAGGACCCTTTTCCAGGGCAAAGTGGTTTGTGAGCTGAGTGCGTGTGTCTCTTTGGACGTGAGTGGGATGGTGGGGCTCACAGAAGGCTGTGGCACACACAGCAGAATGTGGGGAGACTGCAGAAGCAGCCAGGCCTCCCTTGGGGCTCTCGCCTTCCCCCTATCCTCTCCATGGAGAGAGCCTATCTTGTAGAGAAGGGAAAACAAGGTGTGTGTCTGTCCAGGCCTGGTGCCATCCACCAGACGTGCAGACTTCCGGACCCCATGCTGGCAGGGCTCTGAGCCAAGGGTCCAGGGCAAGAACCCACTGTGGGCAGCGAAAGGCTCCCCTCCTGCCCCTGGCAGGCTCTGGTGACACCCCCCCACCCCCGCTGCCCTGCAACTCCCTCCCAGGCTCCCTGTGGAGGTACGTGCGTGCCAGCATGTCTCTGTCAGGCTACATGCCTCCCCTCTGCGACCCCAAAGACGGACACCTGCTGATGGACGGGGGTTACATCAACAACCTCCCAGGTACCGCCCCCACCCCTGCCGCAGCCACCGTCCACGCCCAGGAAGGCCGGTGGCACACGTTTTCCTCAGAGCGTGCTCGTGGAGCCCAGTGAACACGCACAGGCCCTTGCAGACACGTGCCCTTGTGCACACACACTTGGGCATCGTGTGGTCCCAGCATATGGCCCTGTTTGTCAGCTCAGCAGCGCTCAGAACAGGGGCCAAGCAGAGGAGCCGAGAGCAATTATGTCCCATCTGTGCCCACAGTCGGAACTAACTGCCAGAAACTGCCAGGGTTGTTGTGGGTGAGGCCCCTCCCTTGGGCACACCTGTCACCTGTTGGACAGTTCTGTGCATTAGGCTGCCCCTCTACAGGCCCAGGAGTGACACTGGACAGGAGACCCTCTGGCCCTTGCAGGCTCTATCTGTCTATGCCTCCCGCCCCCCAGCCCTGCTCCCACCTGGGGCTCTGCATGCCTATCCTGGGTGGTGACCAAGGCTGTCTTCTCCCCAGCGGATGTGGCCAGGTCTATGGGGGCAAAGGTGGTGATTGCCATTGACGTGGGCAGCCAGGACGAGACGGACCTCACCAACTATGGCGACGCACTGTCTGGGTGGTGGGTGCTGTGGAAGCGCTGGAACCCCTTGGCCACAAAAGTCAAGGTGGGGGCATAGCTCTGCACGGTGCCCAGGCAGCCAGGTGCTCCTCTGTGGCTCCTCTGTGGCTCCTCTGTGGCTTCTGACCCCAAGATGGGCATCGTGGTGCTGCCCAAATGCCTCCTGTGGGCAGAGGAGGGTTGTAGCACATCCCAGGCTCCAAGGCCAACGGGGCTGTGGTCATTTGCTCACGTCCTTGCCAGGGATCCTGCCTGGACCAGCTCTGGGGAAAGGGGACAGGCCCACTACCCACCAGGATCCACCTCCAGGATCCCTGGCTGGGCACCTGGCCTCCTCCCAGGCCTAGCAGAGATGTATCTTCCCTTGGGAGAGGGGTCTGTGAGGGCCAGGGTGCGAGACATGGGCAGCTGTGCCCAGACGGGGTCCATGGGGCCATGTGGGGCCCATAGAGCCTCGCTCAGATGCTGTGACGGCAGCAGGTGTTGAACATGGCGGAGATCCAGACACGCCTGGCCTACGTGTGCTGCGTCCGGCAGCTGGAGATGGTGAAGAACAGTGAGTACTGTGAGTACCTGCGTCCCCCCATCGACAGCTACGGCACTCTGGACTTCGGCAAGTTCAACGAGATTTGCGTGAGTGCGGCTGGGGTGTGGAAGGCCTGCCTGCCCTCACTTCTGAGCTCAGAAGTGGGGCCTCCTGACACCTGGTCCCAGGGTTCCTGGTGTGTTTGTGCAGGAAGTGGGGTACCAGCATGGGCGGACCGTGTTTGACATCTGGGGTCGGAGTGGTGTGTTGGAAAAGATGCTACAGGACCGACAGGGGACAAGCAAGATGAAGGCATGTGATGTGAGTGCCGGAGCTAGCGCCCCTCCTTCCCTTCCTGCCTCCGTGGACCTGAGAGGTGCAGGGCTCCCTGCGGCCTGCAGTACTTTGGCACAGCCCCTTAGCTGCTCAGGCCTCTGGCACTCCCCCAGGGGCCAGAAGACGAGGGCAGGGGTGTGGCCCTGTGGGAGCTATCTCTTGGCCTCTGCCCTGGCATCCCCTCTTTTTGCCCCACTTTGGCTCTCTGCTGCTCATGGTGGGAGAGGATGGGGGTCTGCTCAGGCCTCTGCTCATCTTTCACTCCCCTGCCCCATGTGCTCCAGGGGTCTGGGCACCGCAGCAGGCTAGGACCACAGAGGGTTGCAGAGAGTGAGGCTGGGGACCTGGCCAGGCAGCCAAGGGCTGTGGCCTGGGCGCCAAGGGAGCTGTGGCCTTGGCCATATGTCTGTTCCACCTCGGCCCTCCAGGTCCTCACCTGCCCCAACGCCTCCTTCACTGACCTTGCCGAGATTGTGTCACGCATTGAGCCCGCCAAGGTAGCCACGGTGGACGGTGAGTTGGACGTTCGGGACATGCACCCGCAGAGCTGAGGGTGCTGTTGGCAGCATCTGCTTCTAACCCTTGGCACGCCCAACAAGCCGCCCTGGCTGCCAGGCTCCTTCTAGCAGCCCTGGGGCCTGCTGACCCCCTAGCACGGCCCCTGCCCTCAGGAGGGGAACAACACAGCCCTCCCCTCTGCCCAGACGAGTCTGACTACCAGACCGAGTACGAGGAGGAGCTGCCAGATGGCCCCAAGGATGCCTATGCTGACTTCCAGAGTGCCCCGGCCCACGTGGGCTCGGACTCGGTGAGCTGCCCGCACCTGCCTGTGCCCCTGGGCTGAGTCAGCTCTGAGGGCTCCAAGCAGGCCAGCTGCTCCCTCCCTGCTGCCCTGCAGCACAGAGCCAGAGAAACCTGGCCCAGGGTCAGCCCTCCAGGCTCACCCCCACCGTGACGTTGTGCTGTTTGCTTCCAGGAGGACGAGTCCTCACTTCGGCACCGGAACCCCAGTCTGGCTTCCCAGAGCTGCCCCCGGACTCCTCCTACCCCTAGCACTTTGACCAAGATGGGTGGAGGTCTCCACTCAGAAGCACCCTAGAGAGCATCTGCTGTGGGCCTCCCTCAGAGACCCTGGTTCCTGGGGCTCTTCCCCAGCCCACTGGAAGACCGGCTGGGGCCTAGGGCGCCGTGCGCCACCGAGTCCAGCTTCTCCTGTGCTGGAGCCCGAGCTGCGCTGGGTGCCTCCCGGCCGCTCTGCACTAGCAGCTTCTGGTGGGGTGCTCAGTCCTGGCGCCCTCCGTGCACACAGCAGTCCCAGGGCTGTTCCCCGAGGCCTCTGAGAGAGGTTGGAGCCCCTGGTGCATCCGCTTGATTTGTCAATAAAGGTAGATCTGACTGTGTGTGGACATGTCCCTCGCCAAGGTTCCTATGGCAGAGAGCAACACGAGGGGCCTGACGGGAGCCGGGGAGCAGCTCCAGCCCTCATCACTGGTCCGCTGTTGGGTGGGGGCGGAGGGCGCATCCCTGAGTCCCGGGCGGCGGGGTGTGGCATCACCTGTCACCATGTGGGGATCCCAAGCACGCCTGTGCAACAACTGACCCCCCAGGGTCCGCCTGGCGCTGGGGAGCCCTCGAACCAAGAAGGAGCCCACTCCCCATCTCTCAGGCATCTTCCTCCGCAGTACACGAGCTGCTCTCCTCGCTGTCTCCGATCATTAAATAGCGCCAGGGAGCCCTTTTGATAAAAGGAGGGACAGCTCCGGCCCTGTGTCTTTGGGGTCCGCAGCCCCTGCAGGTCTCCAAGGGGCAGGGAGACCCCTGACCCGAGGGCCCAGGACTCTGCAGTCAAGTGACCGCCAGCCTCAGGCTCTCGGCGCCCCCCTCCCCCACGCCGGCACGGTGGGCGGAGCCACCGCCCCAATCCCCTCCGGACGAGGGCGCGGGGGCGCGCTCTGAGGCCGGGGGATGCGCCGCCGCCGCCGCGACCATGGGCGCCGCCGCCTCCCGGAGGAGGGCGCTGAGGAGCGAGGCCATGTCCTCGGTGGCGGCCAAAGTGCGGTGAGTGCGGCGGGCCGGCCGGGGCTCAGCGCCCGCCCCCGGGCGGTGTCTCCCCCACGCCCGGCCCCCTCCCCAGTGGCGGGGCATCTCGCTGCGTGTCCCTCCCCCACTTCCACCCCCACCTCGGCGCGGCTTCCCTCCTGGAGACAGCTGTGGGTGAGATGCCCGACCTCACGACCCCCGCATACACACACACACACATAGAGAGAGTGACGGGGGGGCGGGGGCTGGAGAGAGAGCAGACCCGGGCCCCGGCCACGTTGCACTGGGGCCCAAGGATCCCTGGAATTCAGACCTGCCAGGCCTGGGTTTTCTGGCGGTGGGATGGCACGGCCTGCCGTGAGTGACCGACCCTTCCCTTGCTAGTGCCTAAGGCCTGGGTGGGGGTGGGGACCCCAGGCTCCCTTTTGGGGAGAGTCCAGAGTGGCCTGGGTGCACTGATAGCGCACCCCGCTGTCCACCCTTCAGAGCAGCCCGAGCATTTGGCGAGTACCTGTCCCAGAGTCACCCTGAGAATCGGAACGGTGCAGGTAGGGGCATTCGAAGAGGTGCCAGAACAGGGTGGGTCCGCAGCCCCACCCCACCCCCACGACGTGGGAATGCTGTCCCCTGCCCCAGACCTGGCCCAGCTCGTGGGCTGTGAGCGGGCAGCAGGAGCTGCCCTGCTGGGCTGGCTTCCTCACGCCCCCTGCCCTCCCTGGCCCAGAGCCCCAGGAGGAGCTCAGAGTCACTCATCACCATGGCACCCACCCAGCCTGGGCCGTTGGCATGGCAACAGGCCTCCTGGCACCCCCAGGGTTGGCACCGCTGTCTCTGGGGGCCAGCTGGTGGGGGGGAGGGGAGAAGTTGGCACTGGGCACACGGGTGCAGTGGCAAGCTGGGAGGTGGCCTGTTTATTCCCGTCAACCCCCCACCATCAACCACAGGTAGTATAGCCTGTCACCCCCACGCACACACACCCAGGGCCTGGGGCCCAGGTAGGAGGAGGGTGGGAGCCTCTAAGAGGAGTGCGCAGCTCGCAAACACCTTTTCTCTCGATAGCAGGGGCTTAGGATTTGGTCCCTGGGTCTGGAGGGCAGCTCCAGTCCCCCCCACCCCACCCCCGCCCCGCACCCATCAGGGCCAGGCACTCGCTGGGTGTTCTCTGCCCTCACCGCACCAGGAGAATGGGAGGGCAGGGCCAGAGGGCTGCAGTTCACCTAGTGCCTCTCCCCCAGACCACCTGCTGGCTGATGCCTACTCTGGCCACGACGGATCCCCCGAGATGCAGCCAGCCCCCCAGAATAAGCGTCGCCTCTCCCTCGTCTCCAATGGCCGCTACGAGGGCAGCCTCTCAGAGGAGGCTGTCAGTGGGAAGCCAGCCGGTGAGGGCCCCCAGCCCCGTGTGTACACCATCTCCGGGGAGCCGGCCCTGCTGCCCAGCCCGGAGGCCGAGGCCATCGAGCTGGCTGTGGTGAAGGGGCGGCGGCAGCGGGAACGGCACCCCCACCACCACAGCCAGCCCCTGCGCGCCAGCCCGGGGGGCAGCCGTGAGGACGTCAGCAGGCCCTGCCAGAGCTGGGCAGGCAGCCGCCAGGGCTCCAAGGAGTGTCCCGGATGCGCCCAGCTGGCCCCTGGTCCCAGCCCTTCCCCTCGGGCTTTTGGGCTGGACCAGCCACCTCTGCCTGAGGCCACCAGCCGCCGCAAGAAGCTGGAGAGGATGTACAGTGTGGATCGTGTGTCTGGTGAGGGCAGGCTCGGGGGCAGGGCGCCGATGCTGGGGTTTGCTGGCAACAACCGCTGTGAGGCCTGGACAGGTCCAGGGTGTGCAGGTGCCCTGCAGCACCAAGTCAATCAAGGAGTGCTTCCTGGAGGAGTGGGATTAGGAGATTCTTGAGGATTGAGCACGCAGAAAACATGGCTTAATTAGAAGATCGGGCTGCCTTTGGGGAGTCCTGGGGAATAGTCCCTGCCCTGGGTCCCAACAAATGAAGTTCCCAGTAACCTCAGGAAACACGTAGCTGTCTGGGGTTTGGCCAGGTATTGGGCGCCTCCCCAGGATTGTTGTGCTGTGTGGGTGGCTGGTGAGCCCTGGAGGCTTACTGTGTCGAGAAGAGGCCTCTCTGGGACAACTGAGCTGCCCCATGCCTCCTGGCTTTGAGGTCACCTCCTGAAAAGCAGAGTTAAACTAGCTGAGCCCCCACATCATCCCAGGATGCCTCCTGGGCTTCCCAGTCCACAACCCGCCTGGGCATCAGGGTGCAGGCCGGGGGGTGTGGGCAGTTCACTCCATGACCTCGTGCTCCTGTGACGGACACAGCCAAGGGGTTGGGGAGAGGGTCAGGGTGAGAAAGTAGAGCCAGCTTTTATCCACTCCGTCTGGGAGCTGTAGGGGTCCTGAGAAGGGGCAGCCCTCCGCACGACAGTCTCCATGCTGGGGGAGGGCCTCCGCCTCACCCTCCTGGAATGGTCCAAGGGAGTGGAGTATACGGGCTACAGAGAAGGCCCCAGAGCCCCAGGAGAGGCTGCAGCCATTGTCCCTGCCCTGTTTCTCCTCTCCAAAGGGAAACAAAGTGAACCCTTTCTCTGGGCCCCCTGGACATAGGCTGTGTTTTCAAAAGGAATGCTTTTCCGCTGTAGGCAGCCCCAGGGAGAGCTGGGCAGAGACCGAGCGTCACGAAGCTGCTGAGCTGTCTTGACGCGAACCGCCGAGCAGACACGTTACCCTACAGCCCCATGCCAGCATCCGCCCACCTGGGAGAGGGTCGGGGGACCCTGCTGCTTTTCCTGCACTGGCTTTGGCAGAAGCATCCCCTTCCCTGGCAGGTGGAGGTCAAGGCTTTAGGAACCCCCAAGCCACCTGGCTGCTTGTTCTGTCTTGCAGATGACACCCCCATCCGTACCTGGTTCCCCAAGGAAAACCTTTTCAGCTTCCAGACAGCAACCACAACTATGCAAGCGTGAGTCGGGCAGCGGATACGTGCCCATGGCGTGGGGCCTGGGCCGGGGCTCTTCTTGGTGCTTAGGAACTGCTGCCAGAGCTCCTCCTGGCCGCTGGGCCGACCTGGGTGGCTGTTTCCAAGCAACCCCGAGCACCCGTGTCCCACCATGTCTGCCAGATGTGACATGGGTCTCAGGGAAGGCAGGGCTTGCTGCTGTCCTCCCCCAGCCTCCCATGGCCCCCCCACACCCCGTCCCTTCCCCACTGCCCTGCTGTCTGCTCTCCTAGCCCTCCCCTGTCCTTCGTGGTCCTCTGGGGACCTGGCCCAGGGCTGCAGCTGATGCGGTCGCCGGTGGGGGTGGTTCTCCTAGGCCACTGCCTCATCTCAGCTTCCTAGACAGCAGCCTCCTTGTATTTTGTATGCCCCTCGAGGGATCACACCCCAGGAGTCCCCTGCAGGGGCCTGCTCTTCTTTCTCTGAGACACATACCTGGGGGTCTGGACATGGAGTTCCTTTCAGGGAGGCACCCTTTGCTGCAGTGTCCCCCACACTGAAGATGCTCCCTCCCCTTATGCTACTGTGGGGAGCCCACCACTGCCCTCAGGCTGGCTGGAGGCTGCCACCTTTGCTGCCAGGCCCAGACCCAGCAGAAACAGGCCTCTGTGCCAGCCTGACCATGTCACAGCACCTGATAGCATGGGCCAGTGACCTCCTCGTCCACTGCTTCCCACAGCATAGCTAGGGCCCTGCTAGTGCCTGGAGTATAAGTGAAGGACCCCCAGAGTCAATGACAAGGACATTAACAGGGAACTTGAGGGGCTGCGGGGGTCATGGCTCACTATGTCTTCTTTCTCACGCTGCCCCTTCCCGCCGCACCGCCAGCATCTCGTAAGTACCCTGTGGGACCTTGAGCCTAAGAGCACAGTGGTTGTCCCTGGGGGACCCTCGCACCCCAAATAGGTTTGGGCAGGCCAGGGACCTGGGCCTTGACTGTGAGGGAGTGCTGCGTCCCAGCAAGCACCAAGGCCACAGCAGGGCCTGCCAGGAGCCGGGCGGAGGACAGCGTGAGACAGGCCAGGACCCTTCTGCCTGGCCCGGTGCCCTGGATGCCCCTCCAGGGCCTGTGCTCACGACTCTGTCCCCACGTCTCGGTCCCTCCTACCTGCGGCCAAGGGCAGTGCTGACTCGTGGTGGTTTCCCAGGGTGTTCAGGGGCTACGCGGAGAGGAAGCGCCGGAAACGGGAGAATGATTCCGCGTCTGTAATCCAGAGGTAGGGCCTGCCAGCCACTCGCCACCAGGGTCCGTCTCTTGTCTGTGCTGGTCTGGCCTGGGCCCAGTGGGCCCTGGCAGACCTGATGGGGGAAGGGCGGTGGCGACCACTGGCCTGGCCCTGCTCTGGGGACGCAGCAGGCAGGAGAGGTCATGTAAACTGGGCCCCTTAGACCTGTGTTTTGGGGGTACGTTGACCGTGGAAGCACCCAGCTAGCCCACCCATGTCTCTCCCTGACCCTTGAACCCCAGAGCTGTGGGGTCAGCAACAAAGCTTATCCTCCCCAAGCCCCACCTCAGAGATGTGGCCAGAAACCTTGTCCATCTTGGACCCTGGACCTTGGTAGGGCACACATTTGGGGGTAAAGAGACCTGTCTCTGAGCTGGCCCAGGGACATAAGAGCAGGGGTGGGAGTGCCTGCAGGCCCCAAACCTGGGGTTGGTGCAGACAGTTGTGCTGCCCTGACCACTGAGAACAGGAAGCAGGAGCCCTTGACCACTTGCAGAGGGAGGCTGGTGGGGTTCAGACTGTGCCTGGGCCCAGAGAGGGAATGGAGGGGTGAGCAGTGGAGGTGGGTGCCTGAGGCAGGGGAGTCACCAAGGGAGTGGTCCTGCGATCGGGAAACAGCAAGAGAAGGCTTGATCATTGTGCCTTTGTCCTGGCAGCAAAGGGGACCCCAGGAAAGGTGTCAGCATGAGAGGGACTGGGTGGGATTTGCTTCTGAGTGGGCGAGTGGGAGACCGTGGGGGCGCAAGGCATTTCTTTCCTACAGAAGCGAAGGCAATGTCATGTCCGGCTGTGGGGCAGTAGTGCCGAGCCGGGAGCGTGGGGGACCGGTCCGCCGCCCGCCCACTCTGGCGATCCTCACCAGCCCCCCATGTTTCTTCCCCAGGAACTTCCGCAAACACCTGCGCATGGTCGGCAGCCGGAGGGTGAAGGCCCAGAGTAAGACCCAGGGCAGTAGGGTGGGCAGGTGGGCGGCGCTGCTCTTGGCCGGCTGGGGCTTTGCGGGTTGCTCGCTGCGCCGGAAAGACCCGTTCCCAAACCCCTCCCTCGCCCCACCGGGAAAACCTGGGCTCGGGGCCCCATCCCTAGCCCAATCCCGACGGAACCCCCACCTCAGGCTCCACCCTGGGCTCCAGGCCCCCCCCAACCNCCCCCCCCCCCGCACGGGCCGGCCTCTGGCCCCAGATCCAGACCGCAGATCCCGGCTCTTACTCCGCGGCTCCCGCTGGCCCAGCCCTGATGCGCCTGATCGGGTGCCCAGTCCCTGCCCCAGCACGCCAGACTCGGCCCACGGCCCCCCGGACTCCGGCCGACCTCCCAGCCACGGGGGCGCGTACCCTAACTCTGGCTTTCCCAGGTGGCGGCCCGGAGCCAGCCCCGCCGGGTCTCCACGGCCCAGAGCCCGCTCAGGCTCAGCCTCTCCCGCCCCGCTCCCGGCCGCTGACGCCGCTTGCTCTGCTCTCACTGCAGCGTTCGCGGAGCGGCGCGAGCGGAGCTTCAGCCGGTCCTGGAGCGACCCCACCCCCATGAAAGCCGACACTTCCCACGACTCCCGAGACAGTAGGTGCCCGGCAAAGGCCGGCCCACCTGCCCCAAGAGGTTCCCCTAGGCCCCCCCGCTCCGCAGGGCGGGACTCCTGCCCGGGCAGCTAGGCTTCTGCGCTTCCGCTCTCTGAGCCTCCGTTTACCCATCCGTGAGGTGGGGGCGCCTGGCACCTCCTACCTCGTGGGCAGCCGGCTGTGCGCTGCAGCAGATCCCGGAGGCCTGAGGGGCCGGGGGCTGCCCTGCGCTGCTCCAGGCTCCCCGGCGTTGTGCGGGGTCCACAGTGCCGGTGGCCTCCGTTGGTCTCTGTCACCCACCCCGGGTTTCTCGCTGGCCTGGAGGACCCTCCGGGAGTCTTTATCGTGGGTTCTGTCTGCCGCTGGTGTCTGCGGGTTACAGCTGGGCCTGGAGGTGCTGCCAGGGGTGACCCAGCCTGCCCCTCAGGTAGTGACCTGCAGAGCTCGCACTGCACCCTGGGTGAGGCCTTCGAGGATCTGGACTGGGAGACGGAGAAGGGCCTGGAGGCAGTGGCCTGTGACACCGTGGGCTTTGTGCCCCCCAAGGTCATGGTGAGGTTGGGTGTCTTTATGCTACACGTGCCCTCGGTTGGTGGGGGGGAGGGGGACTTTTTCCTCCAGGAGCCCAGCTGGCTCTACCTGAAAATGATGCAGCCATCACAGGCTGCCCAGCAGTGGGGGGCAACCTCATGGGGCCTCCCACTGCGCACTGGCTCCGAGGCGGCCAGACCCTGAGCAGCTCCCCGTGCTGTCTGCAGCTCATCTCCTCCAAGGTGCCCAAAGCTGAGTACATCCCGACCATCATCCGCAGGGACGACCCTTCCATCATCCCCATCCTCTACGTGAGTGCCTCTCCCCCAGCCCCAGGTGTTGGGTGGGGCTGCGCCTGAGAAGGGCTCTGACCAGAGCGTGGCCTGTGTCTGTTTCAGGACCACGAGCACGCAACTTTTGAGGACATTCTGGGTATGTGCCCTCCGACCCCACTGTCTTCTGATCCAGGGTGTGGGGGTTTACCTACAGGCCGTGGCGGGGTTGGGGGCACTGGGGTCAGTGCTCACACTCCTCCCTCCCTAGAGGAAATAGAGAAAAAGCTGAATATCTACCACAAGGGGGCCAAGATCTGGAAGATGCTGATTTTCTGCCAGGTAGGGTTCAGCCCCTTCCTGCTGGGGGTGGAGTGGGGGCATCGATGGGGAATGTGCAGCCTGTGTGCACATGTGAATGAGCACGTGTCTGTGGGGTGGGGCAGTGCATGCATGCTGTCTGTGTGTGCCCCACGTGGCCAACTAGAGTCTCCGACAGGGCGGCCCAGGACACCTCTACCTGCTCAAGAACAAGGTGGCCACCTTTGCCAAAGTGGAGAAGGAAGAGGACATGATCCAGTGAGTGGGCAGGGCTGCCCGGGGAGGCTGGGGAAGGAGAGTTGGGCAGTGTCCATCTGCACGCCCCATCCCCACAGCCCCTCCGCATGACGCTCCTGTCTCTGGAGCCAGGTCCGGGGCCCCGGCCTGCCCCTCCTCACACGTGCGGGCCTGGGCTCTTCCCCACCAGCTTCTGGAAGCGCTTGAGTCGTCTGATGAGCAAAGTGAACCCAGAGCCGAACGTCATCCACGTCATGGGCTGCTACATCCTGGGGAACCCCAATGGGGAGAAGGTACAGGAACCCCCAAACCCCACCCCAGGCTTTTGGAGACCCCAGACCCACTAAAAGAGTTGACGACCTCTCATTTCTCCTTCTGTTCTCCTTCTGTTCTCCTTCAGCCCCCCAGAAGCCCCCTGTCCTTGAGCCCGGTCAATGGTGGGGGGTTCCTGCTCCCCCGAACACCGTTCGCCCACCCCCTCCCTTCCCCTACCCTGAACTCACGGCCCTGCCCTGCCCTTTCAGCTGTTCCAGAACCTCAGGACCCTCATGACCCCTTACAGGGTCACCTTTGAGTCCCCGCTGGAGCTGTCGGCCCAAGGTGAGCTTGCCGGGCTGGTTCCCAGCCTGAGGGGTGGGGTCCAGGGAGTAAGGCCCCAGCCCTGGCCTTTCTTCTTGTGCTCCAGGGAAGCAGATGATTGAGACCTACTTTGACTTCCGGCTGTACCGCCTGTGGAAAAGCCGCCAGCACTCGAAGCTGCTGGACTTTGAGGATGTTCTCTGAGGGCCAGGGCCACCACCCGGCTGCTTCCTTGGACCAGTGGCTGGGGCTGGGCCACTTGTGTGCGGCCCAGGACCGCGTGGGTCCCAGTCTTCTTAGCCGCTTCAGGGCACCCTCAGATGTCGCTCAGGTTCTCTCCTGGGGGTCTGGTCCTCACCGCACCACAGGCCACTGAGGTCATA
Organism: Ailuropoda melanoleuca; assembly: GCF_002007445.2. NCBI lineage: Eukaryota > Metazoa > Chordata > Mammalia > Carnivora > Ursidae > Ailuropoda > Ailuropoda melanoleuca. The sequence continues at coordinate 60,272,616 of NC_048224.1, read as the reverse complement.
GCCCCTGCGGCCCGGGACGAGCCTCGCCCCGTGTGGCCAGGGGTTGCTCGGCAGCCAGGCGCTGATGGGGCCTAGGCCCCGCCCAGAGGCTGCAGCACTGGGGTAGCTCCTCTCTGCGGGTTCATAGAAATAAGTGCAATTTTCACACCCCGGAAACAATTCGAAGGGAAGCAGCATTACTAGTTGAATAGTTAAGTGCTATGTTACCCGTTAACGGTGTAGACACCCCAGCCCAGTGTGTGTTCAGGACCTTCTCTGCCCCCAGCCCCCCAGCCCTGCCGTATTTGATCACCAGCACCAGGGCGGCCCGTCTGTGAGGCAGTGTTGCCCGGCTGTCCGGCCTGGCTCCAGCCCCGGCCGAGTCCCTGATGGTCTGCGCTTGTACCCTCTTGCCACCCCTGCTTACTCTGACCTCAGCCGCACCGGCCCAGCAGGGGTGCCCAGGGCAGCAGTGGAGGGGGCACGCCTTCCCTTCTCAGAGGAGGCTCTGGGTTGAGCTGGGCCCTGCCTGCTCCCCGTCCTCCAACGCCCACCGGGCCCCCTGACGCCGTGGTGCAGTTCAGCTTTTGCCACTTGGTCTGGAGCCCACTCCCAGTGCAAAGGGTTCAGCAGGGGCAGGCCGGGGCTGGGCCCCGGGGGTGGGAGCCCTGCCGCACACGGCAGTGGGTGCCTGGACCCCGCAGCAGTGCTGAGCAACGGTGGACTCTGGGCGTGTGGCTTTGTTGGGGCCCAGTGGGGCCGGCTCTTGTATATAGCTGGGGCTCGGGGGCAGGCCCCCCTTTGCAGAGCCTGGGTGTGAGGACACCTGGCTATGCCCTCAGCTAAGGGAGGGGCAGGGGCATGTGCTGGGCTCTGAATGATGTACGATATCCCTTAGAGTGACCATTAAACCTGACCCTCCGCTGCGGCCACCGCCTGGCTGTCCTCTCTCAGCACCGTCACTACCTCCCTGGGCCCAGAAACTTCTGGGCCTCCTGGTCCAAGGTTGCCCCCTGTCCACCTCTACCTGGACGGAGAGGACTGGGGGGGCCTCTAGACCTCCTGCCAAGGGCACTCTCCATGAGAGGGTGTGGCAGCAGTGGGGATGGAGAAAAGCGGGTTCTTGAGACAGCTGCAGGGGACCAGAGGGGCGTGCTCCCGGAAAAGTGTCGAGGAGGGTGGGAGGTTAAACCCACTGCTGACTCCGCCCATACTCCCAGGCACCAAGCAGAGGGCCACCCACCCCTCAGGCCGCTCTCCACATCTGGTCAGCAGGATGGCTGCTGCAGGATGCCAGGAAGTGACCACCCTGTTGGCCACCCTGTTCCAGAAGCTGGCCACCCTGTTCCAGACGTGTCCAGTGCCGCTACTCCCTCCATGGCAAAGCTGCTGCTGGGCATAGCTAGGCCTGGCTACCTGGGTGGCTCCTGGTCTCTAGTGGTCCAGGGATGGAGCAACAGGTCCGGCTGTGCACGTGCAAGGTCACCGCGGACTGGGCAGGACTGGGGGCCACCAGCGGACAACATGGGTAGAGTCTAGGAGCCTTGAGGCCTCGGGTGCTGGGAACCTGGCAGCAAGCAGCCCTTTATGTGGGTGGGCATGCCAGGTCCAGGGGCACACAGCCCTCCAGCCTCCAGATGCTTCCAGGGCGTCCTGCACAGGGCTGGGGCAGGCGGCAAAAGTGCCGTATGGATGGGAATTATAAGCTTGTGGGTACACAGATCAGATGCCCGTCCGCATGCTCTCACATACGAAGTCATGTCACAGAGTTTTTAGCACTCTCGGTGCCTGAGCCACGACGCAGCTCCCCTGCTCCGCGCACCTGCAGTGTGCGTGGTGCTGCCAGGGTTTCTGCCTGTGGGCTGCTGTCTTACACGTGCAGGCCATGAGCGAGCTCTCCCCAGGATGACCAGCCGACCGGCACGCCATGCGCTTAGAAGGCACACTTGCTGTGTTGTCTGCAACCCTGGAAACTGTCACATGCTCCTTCCCCTCGCCTGGCTTCTAGTGGGCCCTGGAGCTGCAGGTCTGAGGCTGCTTCAGCAGGGCTGTCCGCCCCACATGGTCCTTAGGGACACCTGTGCTGGACAAGGGCTGGGTGGTCTGCCAGCGGGAGGCCCCAGGTTCATAACCACCGAGAAGCCTGTGGAGGAACAGATGTCAAGTGTGGGAGGACCACCACCCAGGAACAAGCCCAGTACCACGTGGACAAGCATTTTGGGGAAATACAAGCAGGGAAGGTGGTGGCAGACGTGGGGGCCGAGGCTGGCCGGGGCCACTGCAGCACTGACCCACCCACCTGCCCCAGCAGCTGGAAGTGGTGATAGAAGCAGAAGGTCCTTGACACGTAAGAAGTTCTTGTATATTAAGAAGAGGACAGTAGTCGATGGGGGAAATGAGTAAAGATCGCAAGAGATGACACAGAAAAGGAGGTCTGGGGCTAATAAGCACACGGAGTCTTCTCAGCCCATTAGGGACCCAGTGAAAGCCAACAAAAGGGATGAGGTATTACTTCTTGCCGGTTGGTTTGGCACAAGTGTTAGGGCATTAGTGCCCCATGCGGGTGGGTTTGTGGGGGAAAGGCCATGGGAATTGCTGCGGCCTTTCAGGAAGATAATCTGGCCACAGCTCTTGAAATCTAACTGATGTGGGTGCCTGGGTGGCTCAGTCAGCTGAGCATCTGACTCTTGATTCAGGTTCAGGTCATGGTCCAGATAGAGCCCTGCATGGGGCTCCACGCTCAGCGGGGAGTTTGAGATTCTCTCCCTCTGCCCCTCCCCCAACTCGCACCCACTCTCAACTAAATAAATAAATCTTAAAATTGTATATATACATATATATGTATGTGTGTGTGTGTGTGTGTACACACCTGATAAACTGGCATGTCTGTCGAGCCAGCATCCCCCTCCCACCCTCCCTCTCTCTGGGCCCGATGTCCGTCGCCCTTGTTCGTGCCATTAATTGGTGCAAGGCCAGATCACGAGGTCGGCGACCCCCGAAGGAGCAGATGGTTCAACAGCTCATTGTTAAGGGGGCAGTATGGTCAGGCGTCTGTTTAAAGTGGGTAAGTAGGTGAGCAGCGATGAGAGGCGTCCGGCCCAACCACTGTGACATGTAACGCTCACAATTACCCAGAAGGCCAGGCCTGAGCCATGCTGTCTCCCAAACAGCATGGGTACAGGGGGTCCCCACCTGCCCATCTCCCCCACGCTGCCCTCTCTGTGCCTCACCACCTGCTGTGGGCACTCCTTGGCCCCAGATGTGCGGCCCTGGCATGATGCCCCAGCAGGCTGGGGGAGTGTCTCATCACACCGAGGTGTGATTCCCATCCCGTAAAGTAGAGGAAAACAACCCGTCTACATGGGGATGAATCCGCCTATGTAATTACAGGCTGTGAAGGAAGGTGTGGCCCCCCCACTCCCAGCAGTAAGTGGTGCTGGGCACAGAGGGGAGAGGAAGTGAGGCTGCCCCTACAGACGGCAGAATGGGCCACGAAGCCACCTCCCACGTCTCCCCCACAGGTGTTCTCCTCCAGCCCTGGGACAGGCCTTCGAACCAGCCTCCGCCTGCAGCCCCTTGAGCTGCTTCTCTGCCCAGCACCACAGGGATACGTCTGTCTCATCTAGAACCTTCCAGTGCTCCCTCACTCTTAGAATGAAACTCACACTTGGCACTAGCACTCGCCTCCTGCTTCCAGAAGGGACACGTTGTGCCGACAGCTCCTTTCACTGTCTGTGCACGCTAAGGAGAGAGGTTTCCACTTGCCATTCCCATGGCGTAGTCTCTGGAAGCCGGGATCCACTGGGTGGGGAGGGTGTTGTCAAAGCCACTGTGGGAGTTCCCCCTACTGGTCCCACCCCCTGCAGCTGTCAGCTGAACAGGGCCAGGGTCTGTCTGAAGGACTAAGGAAGGCAGCCATGCAGGCTGGATATGGAAGAGGGACCCAGAAGGAGGCCGGGAGGCGGGGATATAGAAAGTACCGGGAAGCCACCTGCGAAGTTATTTATGAACCCCTAGCCCTGCTCCCAGGCCCATGTGGAACTGACCCTAAGCCATGCTCTGCGCGGCAGACTGGCCCACGCCCAGACTGGAGCCACAGCAAAGCTAAACGGAAAATGTGAAGGAAAAGGGAATGACCTGGGACTAGAGGCACCAAGGCTGCAGCCACAGCCCCAGCGTTCTCCACAGGATGGAGGCAAGACCCCAGTCTCACGGGATTGTGTTCAAAACATTCCGGGCAGAACTGGTGACACCTGGAGAACCATGGAAAGATCGGCCAGCTGGGAGAAGGCCTCCGGAGCTAGCAGGACCGGGCAGCACTAAAGCACGACACGCAAGGCCGTTCCAAACAGAAATCACCAAGACAAAGCACAAAAGTGCAAAAACACAGCACTACACAGGCCGTGAAAAGGACACTTTCCAGTGTGGGCTGAAACAAGAAGACGGACGCTGCCCTCTTCACACTCAGCTGAGAAAATGCATGCCTGGCGCTCATGTGTTGGGCTGCCCTGCACACGTCCATTAAATGACATGCAAGTATTGATTTGGGGATTACAGAAAAATCTGGTTAGTAGGCAAAATTGCAAACACAAAATCCATAAATAATGAGGACCGTGTTAACGAATAAAATCCAGTAATAGATAAAAGAATACACTTCGATCAACTCGGGTCTTTCCTGAGACTGTAAGGCTGGTTTAGTATTCAAGAAAAACCACCAATGTAACGCACTACATTGAGGGTTTAAAGAAGAAAAATCACAGGAGCATATTAATGGATGAGGAAAAAGCACTTGACGAAATACGTTCGTTTGTGAAGAAAACTCTAGCAAACTGGAAGGGAACTTCCTCAACCTGAAGAAGGGCACCTACCTAACACGTGGTTCACACCCACCACTAACACCCTGCTCGGTGCTGAATGAATGCTTTTTCCGCAAGGCTGGGAACAAGGCAAAGGTGTTGACCCTCCCCACTCCTACTCAACATGCAACCGGAAGTCTTAGCCAGCGCAAGAGAAGGGAAATAAAACGCATGCATATTGGAGAGGAGGAAATGAAGCTATTCCTATTTACAGACAACACGACTGCCTGTCAAAAATTCCAGGGAACCTATACACAAATTCCTAGAACTAGTAAGTGAGCACTAGGATGCAAGGTCAACACACAAAACCCACTGTATTTCTATTTACTGTTAATGAACAATTGAACACAGGATTTAAAAATAATACAATTTATAATAGCTCCCACAAAAATGAAATTCTTAGGTATAAATCTAACAAAACATAACCATAAAATATAAAACAGATTGTAATAAGAGACAAAGAAGTGATAATATTAGAGAAAGGGATCAATCCAAAAAGAGGATATAATGATCATAGATACTTATGTGCCCAAAGTAGGAGCACCTAAGTATATAAAGCAAATATTAACAGACCTAAAGGGAGAAATAAACAGCAACATAGAAACAGTAGGGGACTTTAACATAACACTTTCATCAACGGATAGGTCAGACAGAATCAATAAGGAAACGCGTCCTGTAAGCAACACCACAGACCTGATGGACTTAACAGATGCACCCAGAACGTGCTACCAGCAGCAGACCCACACACTCTTCTCAAGTGCACATGGAACATTCTCCAGGACAGATCACAGATTAGGCCACAAGACAAGTCTTAATAAATTTAAGAGGATTGAAATCATACCAAGAATCTTTTCTGACCACAATGGGATTAAAGCTACAAATTAATTACGCAAAGAAAACTGGAAAATTCAAAAATATGTAGAGATTAAACAGTATGCTACTGAGCAACTAATGGATCAAAGAAATCAAAGGAAAATCTTTAAAAATACCTTGAGACAAATAAAAATGGACGTACAACATACCAAAATGTATGGGCTACAGAGAAGCAGCTCCAACAGGGAAGTTCACTGGCTAGATACAACCTCAAAACACAAGAAGTCTCACAGAAACAACCTGACTTTACACCCCAAGGAACTAGGAAGAAGAGTAACTGGAGCCCAAAGTTAGAAGAAAGAAGGAAATAACAAAGATCAGAACAGAAAGAGATGAAATGGAGACTGAAAAGATAATAGAAAAGATCAATGAAACTAAAAGCTGGCTTTTTTGAAAAGATAAACTAAATTAACAACCTTCGGTAGATTTACCAAGAAAAAAAAGGGAAAGAACTCAAATAAAATGAGAAATGATAGAGAAGTTACAGCTGATACTGAGGAAATACAAAGGATTGTAAGAGACTACCATGAACATTCACACACCAACAAACTGGACAACCAGAAGGAATGGATAAATTCCCAGAAACATACACCCTACCAAGCCTGAATCATTGGATTCAATGGAAAATTAATGGAAAATCTGAACAGACCGATTACCAGCAAGGAAATTGAATCATTCATCGAAAACATCCCAGAAAACAAAAGTCCAAGACCAGATGGCTTTACTGGCAAACTCTACCAAACATCTAAAGAAAAATCAATACCAATCCTTCTCAAACCCTTTCAAAAAATAGAAGGGGGGGGACTCTTCCAAACATTTTATGAGGCCATCATTACCCTGATACCAAAACCAGGTAAGGATGCCACCAAAAAAACTCAAAACAAAACAACAAAACCAATATCCCTGATGAACATAGATGCAAAAATCCTCAACAAAATTTTAACAATCCAAATTCAGCAATACATTAAAAAGGATCATACACTACGATCAAGTGGGATTTATTCCAGGGATGCAGGATGGTTCAACATCCACAAATCAGCCAGTGTGATACACCACATTAATAAAATGAAGGATAAAGTCATGTTTATCTCAATAGATGCATAAAAAGGACTTGACAAAGTTTAACATCCACTTATGATAAAAACTCAAAAAAACAGGTATAGAGAGAGCATACCTCACATAACAAAGGCCATGCATGACAAGCCCACAGCCAACACCACACTGGTGAAAATCTGAACGCTTTCCTCTAAGATCAGGAATAAGATCAAGAATAATACTGTTGCCACTTGTATTCGACATAGAATTGGGAGTCTTAACAAGAGCAATTAGGCAAGAAAAAGAAATGAAAGGCTTCCAAATCAGAAAGGAAGAAGTAAACTACTATTTGCAGGGGCGCCTGGGTGGCTCGGTCATTGAGCGTCTGCCTTCGGCTCAGGGCGTGATCCTGGCTTTCCGGAATTGAGCCCCACATCAGTTTCCTCCGCTGGGAGCCTGCTTCTTCCTCTCCCACTCCCCTGCTTGTGTTCCCTCTCTCGCTGGCTGTCTGTCTGTGTCAAATAAATAAATAAAAAATCTTAAAAAAAAAAAAACAACTATTTGCAGAGGACGTGATATGTATAGAAAACCTTAAAGACTCTATCAAAAAAGAGAACAAATTCGGTGAGCTTGCAGGATACAAAATCAATACATAAAAATCTGTTGCATTTCTTTACATTAATAATGAACCATCAGAAAGAGAAATTAAGAAAACAATCCCAATTTCAATTGCATCAAAAGAATAAAGGGCACCTGGCTGGTTCAGTCAATGGAGCCTGTGACTCTTGACCTCAAGGTTGTAGGCTTGAGCCCTACATTGGGTGTAGAGATGACTTAAAAATAAACTCTTGGGGACCTGGGCGGCTCAGTCAGTGACGCATCCGCCTTCGGCTCAGGTCATGATCTCAGGGTCCTGGGATCAAGTCCGCTGTTGGGCTCCCTGCTCGGCGGGGAGCCAGCTTCTCCCTCTCCCTCTGCCCCACTGCCCCCCCCACCTGCTCGTGTGCTCACTCTCCCTTTCTCTCTCAAATAAATGAGAGTTTAAATAAATAAATAAATAAACAAAGAAAATCTTTTAAAAAAAGAATAAAATACCTAGGAATGAATTTAACCAAGAAGATGAAAGACCTGCATATTGAAAACTGCAAGACATTAATGAAAGAATTTGAAGAAGAAACAAATAAGTGAAAAGATATTTCATGTCCGTGGTTTGGATGAATTAATATTGTGAAAATGTCCATACTGCCCAAGACAATCTACAGGTTCAGTGCAATCCGTGTTAAATTCCAGTGGTATTTTTCACAGAAATAGAACAAGCGATCCTGAAATTTGTGTGGAACCCAACCCGAGAAGACCCTGAGGAGCCAGGGCACTCTTGAGAAGGAGTGAAGCTGGCGCCGTCGCGCTCCTTGATTTCAGGCTATTTTACAAAGTTAGAGGAATCGACACATTGTGGTGCTGGCATAAAAACAGATGCCGAGATGAATGGAACAGAACAGAGAGCTCAGAAATAAACCCACGCATGTGTGGTCAATTAATTTACAGCTGAGTAGGCAAGAATATGCAATGGAAAAGACAGTCTCTTCAATACACGGTGTTGGGAAAACTGGACAGCTACACGGAGAAGAGGGAAACTGGGCACTACCTTACACCACACACAAAACTAACTCGAAATGGATTACAGACTGGAATATAAGATCTGAAACCACGGAACCTCCTAGAAGAAGCTCCTTGACATTGGTCTTGGTGACAGTTGTTTGAATCTGGCACCAAGAGCAAAAGCAACGAAAGCAAAAACAAACAAGTAGGATGACATCAAACTAAACATGTGCACAACAAAAGAAGAAATGAACACCCACAAAACGGAAGGACAACCTGCTGAATGCGAGCTCAACGGCAAAAAGACGGGTAAGCTGGTTACAACATGGGCAGAGGACCTGAACAGATACTTTTCCCAAGAAGACACCCAGAGGCCAACAGACCCATGAAAAGACGCTCCGCATCAATCATCCTCAGGGAAACGCAAATCAGGACTGCAGTGAGACACCCCTCACACTGGTGAGAACGGGTACAATGAACAACACACGAAACGACAGGTGTTGGAGAGGAAGTGGAGAAAGGAGAACCCTCGTGCACCGTTGGTGGGAATGCAAACTGGTGCAGCCCCTCTGGAAAGCATATGGAGATTCTTCATAAAGTTAAAAATAGAACTACCCTAGAACCCACAATTGCACTACTAGATATTTATCTAAAGAAGATAAAAATACCAATCAAAAAGATATATGCAGCCTTCATTGCAACATTACTCACAACAGCCAAGATATGGAAGCAGCTTGTGTCCACCAATGGATGAACGGGTATGGAAAGCGTGGTGTGTGTGTGTATAAGTAATGGAATATTACTCAGCCATAAAAAAGAATGAAATCTTGCCATTTGCAATGATGTGGATGAATGTCAAGGGCATTACGCTCCGTGAGATAAGGCAGAGAATGACAGAAGCCTTGTGGTCTCTTTTTTTTTTTTTAAGATTTTATTTATTTATTCGACAGAGAGCAAGAGATAGCGAGAGAGCACAAGTAGGGGACCAGCAGGCAGAGGGAGAGGGAGAAGCAAATTCCCCGCCGAACAAGGAGCCCGACATGGGGCTCGATCCCAGGACCCTAGGATCGTGACCTGAGCCAAAGGCAGATGCTTCACCGGCTGAGCCACCCAGGCGCCCCTGTCTTGTGGTCTCTTACACGTGGATACGGGTTCCAACAACAGCAACGACAGAGCCAAACTCGTGTATGTGGAGAACAGGTTGGTGGCTGCAAAAATGGGCATAGAGAGTGGGAGAAATGGGTAAACTGTCCTGTTTTGCTTAAATAAGTTGAATTCAAAAACACACATGTCCGGGATCATTGTTTTGAAAACTAAAAATTCTGGCAAAAGAGAATGTCTAAAAGACCTAAACCCTAAATAAATGGAGAGAAGAGAATTGTGTTCACGGACTAGAAGACTGAAACTTGTGAAGATGTCAATTGTCCCTAAAATTATCACAGAAATTTCAGGAGAATGTTTTGTAGGCAGAGAGGGGCTGACCCAGACGAACTGGAAGAGCTAAGATGACTTTTAGAAAGAATGAAGTGGCTGGTGGGGGGTGTTCCTGGTACACGCGGCGAGGCTCGCACGGGCGGCAGCAGTCAGCACAGATGCAGGGGGAGGCGGACACAGCAAGGACCCAGAAACAGGCGCACGCGAGTGGCCGTCATGCCAAGGTGCCCGAGCGTTCATACGAAAGGATGGCCTTTTCGCCAACGGTGCTGCAGCGATGGGAAGTGAGCCTGGACCTAAGCCGCGCGTCTCAGCAAAGACTACGGACTGTACTCTAAATGCACATCATGGAACTACAAAGCTTTTAGGAAAAACCAATCTTCAAGACCTGGTGTTAGGCGGAAAGCTCCCAGTAATGACGTGAGAGGTGCCGTCCGTAGGAGAACACGTCCACAAACTGGATTTCATCTGGAGTTGAGCATTTTGCTCTGTGAAACGCACCATTAACAAAATGAAAAGGCAAGCTACAGACCCTGAGAAAAACTTCGCAAACACAAGCATGACAGAGGGCAGACCTAGAACGTAGGAAGAACTTGTGGCGTCTGAATGGGGTGTCTCTCCCAATCGGATGGGGGCCCCCAACGTGGGGCCACCCGCTGGGGTGGAAGCCGGTGGAGCAGGCGGTGAAAGCATTCACTCTAGCAGAACAAAGGAGGTAAGAGTTTCCTGACCCCACGACAAGGGAGCCGCAGGCAGGACCGCGGGGGAGAGGCTGACCGCCGCCAGGCCTTGGGAGAGCTCCTCTAAAGCGCGAGGGCAGGAGGTGAGGCCGCGTATGGAATTCTCCTTGTTTGGTGGCTGTGCCTGGCTGTAGGTAGCCCGGTGGCCCGTTAGGCCTATAGATATTTCGGATATTTTAAGGTGGGTCTCCTGATGGGCTTGTCGGCGTTCAGCCAAGGGGTCGCTCAAGCCTGTCTGCCTGAAAGCCCCCTCTACACAGCTCCCGAAACTTAACAGGAAGAAATCAAACGATCCAATTTTAAAACGGGGGAAATGTGACACTTTATCAGGGAGCGTGTATGTGTGCAAATCAGCACGTGGAAAGGTGTCCAGCACCCCAGCCACGGGTGCACTGTGGACCATCAGACCGGCTAAAATTAACCACGGCCTCATATGCACCCCAATGTTCATAGCTGCATTGTCCACAATAGCCAAATCATGGAAGGAGCCGAGATGCCCTTCAACAGATGACTGGATTAAGAAGCTGTGGTCCATATATACAATGGAATATTACTCAGCTATCAGAAAGAACGAATTCTCAACATTTGCTGCAACATGGACGGCACTGGAGGAGATAATGCTAAGTGAAATAAGTCAAGCAGAGAAAGACAATTATCATATGATTTCTCTCATCTATGGAACATAAGAACTAGGAGGATCGGTAGGGGAAGAAAGGGATAAAGAAAAGGGGGGTAATCAGAAGGGGGAATGAAACATGAGAGACTATGGACTATGAGAAACAAACTGAAGACTTCAGAGGGGAGGGGGTGGGGGAATGGGATAGACTGGTGATGGGTAGTAAGGAGGGCACGTATTGCATGGTGCACTGGGTGTTATACGCAACTAATGAAGCATCAAACTTTACATCAGAATCAGGGGATGTACTGTATGGTGATTAACATAATAAAATAAAATTAATAAAAAAAAAATTAACCACGGCCTCAAATGCTGGGGGTATGCAGAGAAGCTGGAGGTCGCTCCAGAAACGGGCAGCTTGGAATCCAGTTAAACAGGACTTGGCCACGCACTCAGCCGTCTGTCTCCTGGGTGAGACTCACCCGGGAGGTCTCAGCAGCTCTTTGCAGTCCGAGTGGGAGGTCCCTAGATGCCTTTGACAGGGGCAGGCCACACAAACCACGGCGCGCGTCTAGACGGACTGACTCGGCCCAGAGGAAGGACTGGGGAGCCCATGGTGGCTGCTGGCCCTCGCACTTCGCCCCCCGTGGGGGAAGCCAGGCTCTGCCTCTCGCCGTGTGTGGCCTTCTCCCAGAGACTGTGACCAGAGGTCATCGTTGGCGCCCTGGGGCCGGTGGGGGCAGGGCACGACCCCAGGGGGCATGGGAGGGGTGCCGGGTAATTCGGACTGGGGGGTGTTCGAGTCTACACACGTGCACAGAAACGGGGCGCTTTTATCACATGCCCGACACAACCAAACCCAGCAGCGCTAAGGAGCTGAGCCTCACCCTCCCCCCCGGACGCGGGCTGGTCGCGCCTCCTCCGGCCTTCGCTCTGGCCAAGCCCTGGGTCACCAGACTATGACCTGCCCTGAACCTGTGCCTGGCACCCAGCTTCCTGCTGGGGGAGGGCGGGGTTAGAGGGCAAAGTCTGTGCAGCCTCCAGGGAGAGGTGGGGGCCCAGCTGGGCGGTCACCTGTCACTGAGTGGGGCAGGTGGGGCAGGGGCCATCCTGGGCAGCAGGTGAGGGATGACCCTGGGTGGTGGGGGGGGGGTAGAGTGTGAACCTAGGTAGTGCGGGATGATCCCCCAGGCAGGGGCCTGAACTCAACCCCACTAAACCTCTGTTGGCCAGTCTGTGGACTGGAGGCGGGCAGTGCCAGCTCACAGGGGACTCCTTTCCCAGGCTCTGTCACCTGCCTGGTGAGGTCCAGGTGGAGGTGGGTGGTGACTAGCCAAGGGGGAGGGAGAGGCCGGACAGCACCTGGCAGGTGCCTGAGGGACCGCAGTCCAGCTTTCTCCTTGCTGCAGCTGGCCATCCAGCAGCCCAGGTGAGGTGCCTCCCTTAGTCTGAGAGGGGCCGTGCTGGTCCGAGGGGGGCCGTCCTGGTCCTTGGGGGGCTGTCCTGGTCCGAGGGGGGCCGTCCTGGTCTGTGCTGGTCTGAGGGGGGCCGTCCTGGTCTGAGGGGGGCCGTCCTGGTCTGTGGGGGGTCGTGCTGGTCCGAGGGGGGCCGCGCTGGTCCGAGGGGGGCTGTCCTGGTCCGAGGGGGGCTGTGCTGGTCCTAGGGGGGCCGTGTTGGTCCGGGGAGGCCGTCCTGGTCTAGGGGTGCTGACCAGTCCTGAAAGGGGTGTTCTGACTGTGGGAGACTCTGCCCATCCTCTTTGCCCACCCACTGGAGGCCCAGGCTGGGGGTTTTTCAGAATGTTATATTCCTTGGAGGTGGGGTTATGAGGTGGGGTTCCCGTGTCCCTGGGCCTTGCCTGTGACCTGGGTGCTGGTTGGGGGCACAGGTTGGGTCCCCTCTGGGCCTGGACTGGCTCAAACAGGTGACCAGTCCCCTCAGTCTTTGTCTTCCCACCTTAGAACGGGACCCTAACCCACACAGCCTGTCCCACGCCCGGTAGCCAGGAGCCACGGGGTAACCATCATCACTGCTGCCTCTCGCTCAGGTGCAAATTGCCTGCATGTTTGCATTTCTGTGAGGTTCACGGTGTGATAGAAAACACGGGAATCACAGAGAGCAGTCTCCTTTGGGCCGAGACTCCAGGCGGTGCTGTGAGCAAGGCCTGGCTCTGCAGGGGCCGAGGCCGGGAGCTGGGGGCCTGGGCCCTGTGCAAATCGCATTCCTGGCTCAGCCTCGGCCAGCTGCCCAGAGGCTGCCTGGAGCCAACTGAAAAGTTCCAAAATCAGATTAGAGAAACCAGAGGCTGGGTTTTCAACTAGAAACCAATGTCTTTGTTAAGAACTCCCTGACCTCAAGGTCCTTTCATCAAGAAAATGTGCTTCTCGGGACCCACTGAACTCACTCATGAGAGTACACGTGAGGCCACCTGGTAGCCTGTCCCCACCTGCTCAGGCCTGACCTCAGGGCTCCCAGACAGAAAACACTGCCCCAGGAGAGGCCTGGGGTGGGCAGCAGAGGAAGGGTCCTGGGTCCCCCGACTTCAATCTGGAGCTGACCTGCAGGGTGGGAGGGTGGGGGGAGCAGGGCTGCCTGGATAACATGGTGGGGCGTAGCTTTGCTGGTCCCCGAGGCAGCATGAGAACGGGGCTCTTCTGGACCCTGTCACCGTCAGCACTGTGCGTCTCGGGCTAGCCCTATTGCCAGATGAGCCCTCCTGGGCCCTGGCCCCTGGGCCCCTCTGATGCCCAGGGCACCCTGGCTCCTATGGTATGGTCTTCAGCCCTGCCCACAGCCCCAGCTGGGGTGTGCCGTCCGAGTCCTGGGGAGGACGGGGTGACTCTCCAGGGCGGCACCGTCTGCAGCAAAGGGAGTCTGGGTGCCCACTGCTGCCCCACCCTGCAGGTGCCGGCCCAGCCCTGCCCTGCCCTCCCCTCATGGGGCTGACCTGGAAGAAGGGGGTCCTAACGGCCCTGCTCGGGGCCGCAGCGGCCTCAGGCCTCACCACGCTCATTCTCATCCTGGTGGAGGCCACCAGTGTCCTCCTGCCCACAGACACCAAGGTAGGCCCCTGGGCCCCAAGCAGGGGGAGGCTGGGCTGGGCTGATGGTGTGCTGGCCCCACGCCCTCCTGACCCTGCTGTCACTCTTAGTTCGGGATCGTGTTTGACGCCGGGTCCTCCCACACGTCCCTCTTTGTGTATCAGTGGCCAGCAGACAAGGAGAATAACACAGGTGTGGTCAGCCAGGCCCTGGCCTGCCAGGCGAAAGGTCAGTAGGCAGCTCCGTCAGCCGCGGGCGGGTGTGACTGCTGGCTGGGATTCCCAACCGGGTGGAGGTTTGGGAGCTGGGGCAGGCTGGAGGGAGGTGGGAGCAACATTCACACGCTTTAGCAAATCAGCAAATCAACGTAAAGGAAAAGTGGCGCAGAGAGGTTGAATGAATTAGGCAAGGTGGCACAGCTGACCCGTGCAATACCGGACCAGAGCCTACATTTGCCTGCAGAGAACAGGCATGGCACCTGCCAAGTCCTTGCTGCCTCTTCCATCTGCTGGAGGCTCCAGGCATTCCTGGGCTTGTGGTCCCATCATCCCAACCCCTCCCTCCAAAGTCACATAGCCTTCGTCCTTGTATGTTTCAACCCCTCCTCTCCTCTCTCTTAAAGGACATGGGCCATTGAATTGAGGGCCCACCCAGGGAATCCAGGGTGGTCTCATCTTAAGATCTTTAACTTAATTACATCTGCAAAGACCTGTTTTCCAAATAAGACCCCACTCAAAGATCTCAGTGGTGAGGACGTGGACGTATCTCCTGGGGGGACACTACCCAAGCCACCGCAGGCCCTTCCAGCCCACCCAGCCTTCAGGCCTGGAGCCTTGTCCTGGGGTGCTGTGTTTCAGGGCCTGGAATCTCGTCCTATGCCTCCAATCCTGCACAGGCTGGCGAGAGCCTGAAGGGCTGCCTGGAGGAGGCGCTGATGCTGGTCCCAAAGGCACGGCATCAGGAAACGCCCATGTTCCTGGGGGCCACGGCTGGCATGAGGCTGCTTAGGTGAGGTGGGCTGGCTTGGGGCTTGGGGCACGTCTTCAAGGAGTAGCCGTGAGAACCGCGGTGACCACACCTTGGGCAGGTGGGCAGGGTGGGGTGGCTGTGGGTCTCCCACCAGCTTTGGCAGCGGCTCCTCTCTGCCCAGCCAGAAGAACAGCTCTCAGGCAGAAGACATCTTCGCGGCAGTCAGCCGGGTCCTGGGCCAGTCTCCCCTGGACTTTTGGGGTGCTGAGCTCCTGGCTGGGCAGGATGAAGGAGCCTTAGGTTGGATTACCATCAACTACGTCCTGGGCCTGCTGGTCAAGGTGCCACGGGCAGCCCCCAGGTGGGGGTTGGATGACGAGGGGCTGTGGGTCCATGTGGCTGGTTCCAGGACTCAGTGCTCTCTGGGTGTCCTCAGTACTCCTTCTCTGGAGAATGGGTCCAGCCTCTGGAGGAGACCCCGGTGGGCGCCCTGGACATGGGTGGAGCCTCCACCCAGATCACCTTTGTGCCGGACGGCCCCATACTGGACAAGAGCGCCCAGGCCACCTTCCGCCTCTACGGCTCTGAGCACAGCGTCTACACTCATAGCTACCTCTGTTTCGGGCGTGACCAGATGCTGACCAGGCTCCTGGCTCGGCTGGTGCAGGTTGGCTTGCCCACAGAGGAGGAAGGGGTGCAATGGCACGGGTCGGCCCGGGGCCTTGGGCTGGCTCAAGACCGTCTCCCTGTTCTCTTGCAGAGCAGCCTGACCCCCCTGGTCCGCCACCCATGCTACCACAGCGGCTACTGGGCCACGCTGTCCCCGGCCGCCCTGTATGAGTCACCCTGTGTCCGCGCCACGCCTCCTCCAGACCCAGCCCAGAACCTCACTGTGGAAGGGACAGGGAACCCTGGGGCCTGCATCTCCGCCATCCGGGGCCTGTTCAACTTCTCCAGCTGCCAGGGCCGAGGACACTGTGCCTTTGATGGGGTCTACCAGCCCCCCGTGCGGGGCCGGTTCTATGTGAGCAGTCTACACTGTCCTCCCCAGGGTCCCAGCCTCCTTCCGGAGCCTCAAGGGCCTGATGCTGGGTGGGCCCAGGATGAGCCCTGGATAGGTGGGGTCCCCGTGTGTGGGGCTGGTGGGACTTTGCCTGGTCTGTGCTGGGGCTGCTCTGGTCCGGGCCCACGTGGGCACGGCCCCAGTGCAGGCATGGCCGTCCGACTTCCCCACGCGCAGGCCTTCTCCAACTTCTACTATACCTTCCACTTCCTGAACCTCACCTCCAAGCAGCCGCTGGCCGCCGTCAACGCCACCGTGTGGGAGTTCTGCCAGAGGCCCTGGAAGCAGGTGGGTGGATCCTGGGGCCAGCTGTCCCCACCAGGGCCTCCCCAGCTCTCTGGGCTGCAGCTGTCCCAGGCACAGACCTCAGCAAGCAGGGACTTGGTGGGACCGCGTCCTGGGCAGTGTGGCCATCAGGGCTTGGCGGATGCCAAGGGAAGGGAAGACAGACCCTTGGCCACCCTACTCCAGGCAGGAGACCCAGGGTCACATCCTCGGGTGGGACCAGCCTCCGGTGGGCTGGGAGAGGGGGCGTCACCTGGCTCCTCACCTCCCGGGCCCCCAGGTGGAGGCGAGCTCGCCACGGCAGGACCGCTGGCTGCGCGACTACTGTGCCTCGGGCCTGTACATACTCACGTTGCTGCTTGAGGGCTATGGGTTCAGCGAGGAGACTTGGTCTGGCATCGAGTTCCACAAGCAGGTGACCACCTCCCACGGCCTGGCCATCTGGCCCAGGGCAGGGGGGGCCGAGCGCTCTGGGGCAGCTGCCCACAGCCCTGACCGGCCTGCACGTCCCACAGGCTGGTGGCACCGATATCGGCTGGACGCTGGGCTACATGCTGAACCTGACCAGCATGATCCCGGCCGAGGTGCCCGCCCAGGGGCGGGCAGAGAGCTACGGCGTGTGGGCGGCTGGAGTCGTCTTTGCGGCACTGACTCTCGTGGTTACTGTTGGGGCTGCTGCAGCCCACCTCCTCTGGCCCCAGGGCTGAGCTGGGCCGCCACCTGATGCTGGCGTAGCCCCGGGCCTGCCCCAGGCCGGACGGCTGCACTGGCCAGAACCTTCCAGAGCTCCCGAGCGCTGTCGGGTCTCCCTGTCTTGTGGATTCTGGCCCGGTGGTCAGAAGGCCCCGCTCAGCCCTCGGGGTTGCTCTGGCCATGCAGGCTGTATCGTGGCCTCCCCATCCTGGCCCCCCTGGGTTGCCTTTTCCACCATGCTTCCCAGGGCAGCAGGTGACTTTCTGCAGACACGCCGGGACACCAGGGCCCTGCAGTGCTCCAGGGCTGTGTGACCTACGGTGTTGCGGGACGTGGGGCCCGGTCAAGCCTGGAAGTGGGAGTGACCGCTGAAGCAAAAGGGCTCTGGCTCCCTGGGAGAGGCTGGCAGTGGGGCCCCGGGGGTCTCTAGGAGCCGGCAGAGCCTCAGGAGGGGGCTGGGGGAGAGGCCCAGCTGGACCCCTGGTATTACCTGGCCTGAGGGACAGTATCCAGGCTCCGTGGCTTCTCCTGCAGTGGCAGCCCCACCCCCACCCTCGAAGCCTTCGTCAGGCCCTCCAAGTGGACAAGCCCAGAAGACAGACGGCACCTTAGTGGCAGGAAGACTACTTTATTAAAACCGTCCTTGCCACAGGACGTCTCGGGGCTGATTTCTTCACTGGCTTTGGGCCGGGTGGGGCTCCGGGTGGGGGTGTCAGGCTCCTCACACGTACTGTCCAGCGGGCACCACAAAGCACTTGGGGAAAATGCCGATGTGGCCGTCACAGTGACCCTCCAGCCACGCCTGGTCCACTGCATGTGAAGGGAGTCAGGGTTCCTCAGAGCATATCAGACAGTGTCTGCATACAGAACACCTTGTGCCCAGCGGCCCACTGACCTTCACACAGGACATCCACGACGTCCCCCCGCTGCAAGGCCAGGTCCTCGGGCCCCCGGGCAGAGTAGTTGTGCTGGGCCACCACCTGGTAGAGGGCAGGTCGGCCGCCTGCTCCCTATGGTGGGAAGGGGGCGCTGCAGGGTGGGCGGGGAGAGAGAAGGGCCCCAGGGTCCCCCGTGCCCCACACGGAGACCCACACCCATGCCCTGCTGAGACTCACCCGGCACTGGAGCCGCAGGGCCCCGGGGCCGGCCGCTGCGTCTCGCCAGGCCCTCTGCAGCGCCTCCTCCCTGGGGAGGGGGACCCAGCGCCCCTTGTTGCTAGGGTCTCGGTAACTGCAAAGAGACTCCTCAGAGTGGCATGGAGGGTGCAGGGGCTGTTTCTGGCAGGGCGCTGACCTCCGACCTCTGCAGTCCTGCCCCACCTCCCACCTGCTCACCTGAGCTGCCCGTGCTGGGCCTGGTGAGGGAGGGCTTGGCTCAGCAGGGTCCGCAGGGTGGACAGGTCAGCTCCTCTCGGGACCTTCAGGGCCAGAGTGAAGGCACACTGCACCGTGATGGTCACCAACGATGCAGGGCCCACCGTGGCCACTCCCTGGGGCAGGGCAGAAAGGCAGTGGTCAGTCTATGAAGCCCCAAATCTGAATGCCCAGGGCCCAGCGGGGGTGGCCTTTGAGCAAAGAAGCGGGGAGAGGGCGCAGCTCCAGGCCTGTACGGCTCCATCAGCTGGGGTCCCCAGGGCCATTTGAAGGGATGGGGCCTGGCCTCAGGGTCCCAGATCCCTGAAGAGTAGGGGTGACGTGAAGGCCAGTGCCTCTTACCCCAGCACCCGAGGGGTCCTCCGAAGGGTTGGAGTCCAGCCCCCGTGCCACCCGCGGCCCTGTGGAGAGTGACAGAGCAGGGACTCAGGCGGCCACCCCCCCAAGCTGGGACATTTTGGGGTAGAGGAGCTGCCGGCACCACACGCCCACCGGGAGGCCCAAGGTAGCCAGCTGCCTCCCTCGGGGGCAAAGAGGATACTCCCAGCACCCTCAGACGCCTGCCCAGGACTCCCACCACCGAAGGCCTCTGCCCACCACCTGCAGCTCAGGACGTCCTTACCTGGAGGGACCTGTTTGCCAACTTGCTCCACACAGGGCCTCTGCAGGAAAAGCCACAGGCTGGGAGTAGGGGCCAGGGATGGGGGGCCCTGAGGATGGGGCAGCCTTCCCTGGCCTGGGGCTTGTCGCAGCAGACCCGGCAGTGAGGGTTATGGCTGGTGAGCCAGCTCACCAGCAGGAAGCCATAAATACAACCGGTGTGGGGGGTTGTCAGGGCATGAACCAGGTCCCTAGAGGCCTGGAGACCATACAGAGGCTGCCTTACAGCAGTGGGGACGAGCCCGTCATCCCCCCAACCACCACCACCAAGCACTGTGAGAAGGAAGCTCCAGCTGGGGGGCCCCAGTGACCCTGGAGGCTGAGGACCCAGGCCAGGGGCCCACTGGACTCCACCCCATGTTCGATGTGCTGGAGGGGCGGCAGAACCTCGCAAAGGGGCCCCGGGGTCCAGACCATCCTGAGATTCTGACTTCAAGGGGGTCTGGAAGTTGGACTGCAAATGAAGTGTTTGGACCATTTCAGATTTTCCAGCTGGTTAAAGCACTCAGTCCAACCACCTTCTGTGTGCATTGGTGACCCCTCTCCTGGCGCTGGCCCTGGGCAGTGGCCGGCCACACCCCTCCCGCCTGCACCTGCCTGGGAGAAGCCTGTGTCCAGGAAGGAAGGCGAGGTGACAAGGGCCGTGGCTGAATGCACAGAAGCCCAGGCTGCAGGCCAGGGACGGGGTGAGGACCACCAGACTCCTGTCTACACGCCAGCGGGCATCGGCAAGCACCCCAACCCCAGAGCCAGCCGCTGTGGCTGCCCTGACAGAGGAAGCTGATGAGGCCACCTGCTGGGCCCTGAGACCCTCACAGTGCCTGGCTGTGGCTGCCAGCCCCCATGCTCAGCCTGGTAGGGGATGTCCTCCCAGCACTGTGGCCCCTGTCCCCCCAACCGGGGCCCAGGCCCACTCACCTGCTCATCACAGATGACCTGCGCCACCTGTCCAGAGCCAACCTCTGTCTCTGCCTCAGGGGGCATCCTGGAACCACAGGAGGTGGCAGTTCTGTGGGAGCTTGTGTCTCCAGCCCTGGGGGATGGGGGGAGCCCTCGTTCTCAGGACTTCCCTGACTCGGGCTTGTTTCCCACCGACACAGCCTGAGAGGAGCCCGAAGTGTGGCACGGCCTCGGGGGGATTGCGCTACGTCCCTACACCCCATGCAAGCTTGAGCACTACTCCCTCTTCCGAGTTGGGACGGCCCCACCTGTGAGGGTCCAGTCTGGCAATGCCAGAGGAGTAATGATGTTAGCCCACAGCCCAGCCAGCACCCGCCTTGGGCACCTTGGCTCTGAGCCTCGGTGCTGCTTGGAGCACGGCGACCTGAAGTCTCAACTCCCCTCTGGTACCCACCCACTGAGGCTTGAGCGATGGTTCTATGAGAAGGGGGCACGGGGCTCTTCCTCGTGGAGCAGGACAGGCTCAGGACGGAGTAAGCCCTGGGCGTCTGGACAGAGGGGGCGTGGGGAAGGCTAAGAGAGGCTAGACACCCCTTCCCTGGTGGGGCTCGGGCCTCAGGGGCCGTGATGCAGGCCTCACACCAGGGCCTCTGCCCCAACAGGAGAAACAAGCATGCAGACGTGAGACCCATCCCTTCCTACCGTGGGGCAGCTCCAGGTCTGACCTCGCCATCTGCATCCTGAACCTACGGGCACAGAACGACATCCTCTCTCAGCAGGCAGGTCCCCGTGGGTGAGTGTCAGGGCAGGGGGGCCCAGCATTGCTCACCCCAGGCAAGACTTACACAGGACAGGCCTGCCACTCCCAATTTCAGATCAGAGGAATGTTGGGGAGCCCCCCAGGAGGGTTCAGAACATTTTCTTCCCTTCACAGTAAAAAGGTCTGAAATGCTCAGGCCTCCAAAATGACGGAGAGAAGTCTGGGCTGGCTGGAAGGCTACCCACCCACCTGGGGCTGCTGAGGCTGGGTGCCCTTGTGTTGGTGGTCGGGGACGGCAGAGGATACCACCTGGTGAGGGACAGCAGGGGGACGGCGGAGTCAGGGGCCCTGCAATGTCCGCTCCCAGCCCCTGCTGCCCACACCACACATCCGCCAGGTGGGGGCTGCCCGTGCCTGACCAAGGCTGTCAGACCACCAGGGTGGGGGCTGCAAGGTAAGAAAAATATGTCTGATAAAGGAAAACATCTATGCTGACAGTTTGAACTTATTTTTAATATAATTTTAAAATATTTTTATTTCTTAGAAACTTGTACTGTAGTAAACAGACTCCAAATTGACAGATTAATGCAGCTCAGAGACACCTGGCCCCTGCCAGCAGATGTTTGCAAAGATGAGGTGTTTGGGGTGCGTGACCTCACCAGCCCTGTACGCGGCTACACACAGCGCGCTGGCCCTCGGTGACCTCGGCGGGTGCTGGGGCTAACCCAAGGGCCACCAGCTTGAAACCCAAGTGAATTTCCCTTTGTGCACACCGAGTCACATCCCTGCATTCCACCCCCGCTCCCCAGTGTTCTGTGATTTGGGTGATGCCGCCTGGCCCCAACCAGCCTACCTCAGCCCTCCCTGGGATCTCACTCTCTGGGGCAGAGATGCAGCGAGACACAGAGACAGAAAACTACGGCGAGATGCTGAGGGCAGAAGAGCGCAGCGGAGGTGAGGTAGGCGGGGCAGCGCTGCCTTGGGAATTCCTGCCAAAAACTCAGGAGCTCCGGCCTCTGCGGCAGCTTCCGGTGCGTTCCGCCTCCTGGTTCCGAGCGCCCAGGATCTGTGAACTGCACCTGGAGACGCTGCTCCTGACCAGGAAGCTCAGGCCCTCTGCAGTTTGGGGGTGGCCCCGTGCCCACTCTCCACCCACCTCCCAAAGCCTAACAACAGGGCCCACACCACGTGGCCCCTGTGAGCTCAGCACCTGCTGGCTGCCGCTGGCCCCCGCGCGCCAGGGCCACAGGAAGGGACACGCGGCCTCCTTACCTTGGCCTTGCCCAGGAAATCCACTGGTTCCAGATGTTCCAGGTGCCACCTGTGGGGCCGGAAGACCTCACCCTGGGGGACCTGCCGAGGCTGCAGCTGGGCCTGTTTCTGGAGGAGGTCCGGCCAGTGCAGACCTGAGCGTCCGACCAGGGCTGTGGCCGCAGGGAGCCTCGGCCCACTTCTCACAGGCCCCGGGAAGTCCTTCCCCATGCCCCCGCACCTGCGCACACGAGCCACCTCCCTCTAGAAATCTCTTCAACTCAGAGTTGATCTTGGGGGCCTGTACAGATAGGAGCCCTGGACTGTGGGCTATGGGCCCAACAGCGCCCGGGGGAGGGGGCGGCCTGCTCGCCACCTGCCCTCCTCACCTGCAGTTGGTCCAGGGCGGCGTGCAGGTCGTCGCCGGCCCCTTCCGGCCCCTTCGAGAGGGCTTCCTCTAGGCTGCGGGTGGCCTCAGCCCAGAGTCCCAGCCGGCTCTGTGCCGCCCCCACGTTGAAGAGCACCTGGGAGGGAGGTGGGAGATGACAGCCTACTCCCTCACTCAGCTCCCCTCCTCCGGCCTCACCCCCGGTCCCGCCCCTAGATCAGCCCTCCCGGCCTCAACTTCCCCCTCTGCCCCCCACACCTCCGGTGCCTCTGACCGGGATTCGACCCCAGGCCGCGCCCCCCGCCCCCCCGCCG
>NC_048224.1:60244683-60249643 GCF_002007445.2 Ailuropoda melanoleuca | reverse complement strand
CCCGGCCCCGCCTCCAGTGCCTCCCCAGCCCCGCCCCGCCCCGCCCCCGGGCGCACGGCCCCGGAGGTGCCCAGCCACAAGCGATGGGCAGCGGCCCGGCACGCGGCTGCGAGGCTCCGCCCGGCGGGCCTCACGCTCCAGAGGCCCCAGCTGGAGCGGTTCGTCGCTGGGGCGCTCCTCGGCTCCGAACCCCGGGCAGATGTCCGGCGCTGGGCGCATCCTCTCCGCCTGCCTCACCCCCTTTCTGCATCTGGCCTGACCCCTTCCGCAGCCCCTCCGGCTGTGTGCCGCCTTGCTCAGTGCCCTGCTCTGGGCTGTCCAAGGAACCCCTTTCTCTGTCCTGTCCCCTCCTCACACCCACCCCAGTGTGACAAGACGTTTTGACCAACAGGTTGGGTTGGGTCCCGACAAGGCTGTCGCTGGCGGGTCGCGCTGAGGGCGGACGCGGAGTTGCCGGTGCTCCTGGGAGCGACACTGCCCGCCTCCGCCGCCCCTGCTCCGCGGGGCAGCAAGTGCGCGCCCAGCTCGGCCTTATGTCAAGAGAAACCGACCCGTTCTTCCCGCGGCCCTCCGTCCCCATGGCCTGCCAGGTGACACCACACTCCCAGAGCTCG
The DNA here is from genome assembly GCF_002007445.2 of Ailuropoda melanoleuca. Lineage (NCBI taxonomy): Eukaryota > Metazoa > Chordata > Mammalia > Carnivora > Ursidae > Ailuropoda > Ailuropoda melanoleuca. The sequence goes on along the minus strand of NC_048224.1, from coordinate 60,249,029 downwards.
CTGGCCACCCTCTGGAGATGCTGTGACAGGGCTGGGTGGGGGGCACTGCCAGGCCAACTCCCCATGCCCTGCCCTGCACTGTTTGGTGCCCTGGGTTAGGGGACGCAGGCGGGCTGTGGGCCCCACCCGGTGGGACTTTCCCATGACTTGTGGCTTGCGATACAGGTTGTTTGGAGAAGGTCCAAGGCAGCATGTTTCCGGGAGCGCTGGGGGTGTCCTCTCAATTCCCGTCCCTCGGTGTCAGCCACACGGAGAGCCCAGGGTAGGGGCCCACGGCCAAGCTGTGCTTCCTTCTGACCCCACCTGCCTCTCTCTGCTGACTCTGACCCTCCCCTGCCCTTCTCCTGGTGGCCTCCCACCTCTTCTGCCCCTAAGCTTCCTTGGGGTGAAAGTGTGGTCAGTAAGGATAGCGGGGTATCTCAGGCCAGAGGGAGCTTATCAGTCAACATGGCCCCACCTGTGACAGTAACAAGACAAGGAGACCCAGAGGACAGGGCCTGAAGGGGCACCCCCAGAGCCCCCAGCTGGCCCCACCTCTTGGAGGCCAGCTCCCTGTACAAGTCTGGTGCAAGCTCACCTCCCAGGCCTTCAGCTTGAACCGAAGACCCAGCTGTGTATAGTCAATGGTGGAGTTTTCCCTTAGCTGTGCCAGGGCCAGCCGGAAGTCAGACAGGGCTTCCTGGAACCTGTGGGCAGCGGGGGATGGAGGGGCGCGCAGTGGCTATAGGGAAAGGGGCCAAGCCCTGCCCCAGCCTCCCCCACCACTCCCAGCTCCAGGGACACTGCTAGGGGACAGTGGTGGCCACCCCAGGTCCTAGCACATGGTAGGCTCTCAAGTCCCAACCAATGGGTCAAGGGATCGACATACAGACGTGGCTGTGGGGGGCAGGGGGGCACCATGCCTGGGGTGTGAGGTGATGCCAGCTCTGATCCAGCTCTGCCTTCTGGAAATCTCACTCCCCTGCCTGGGGCCCTTGTCTGCACCCAGACCCTCTTCCATCCCCGGCTGTGTAGAGTGCCCTGAGCATTTCCCTCCTGCTTCTCAGGACCCCCAACCCCTGCGGGCCTCCCTCTGCAGAGAGCTGCTAGAAGCTCCTCGGCCTCCACCGGAGCCCCATCTCCCCCACGCAGGCTCCTGGACCCAAGTGAGGAGGAGCTTGCCCCCAGAGTCAGCCTGCTTGGCATGGGGACATCTGCGGGGCTTGTCCTGGGGGCTAGGTGGAGTAGGGGGAAGACGAGCTTGTCCTGTAGAATGTTTCCTTCTCTGGAAGAACCACAGTGCAAAGAGCCCAGGTGAGGACCCCAACCCCCTTTGTGTCCTGGGACACACCATTCCTGAAGCCCTGCTCTCGGTTTCCACATCTGCAGAATGGGTATAATCACACCATCCCTGCTACAGCAAAAACGTGGTGAGGAACAAAGGAGGGGATGCCCATGAAAGCACTCTGTGAAACTCGGCCTAGAGACAAGGCTCCCCATGTGGCTCTGCCCTGTGTCCTGCTCCAGCATGAGCCAAGTATCCTTTCCAGGCTTCCCTGGGGCTGTGGAGGAGGGGGTTGGCAAGAGGATGCGACCCATGGGGACAGAGGGGGAGGGGAGAGCATAAGAACGGACTTTGCAGAGATAAAGGGCCGTCTGAGAAGAAACAAGGCATCCCTGTGCTCACCTCTCCAGCTGGAAGTTGGCCACTCCTCGCTGGAAGAAGCCAACAGCCATGCAGGTGTCCTTGGTCACTGCTTGGTCAAATGCCTGGGGACAAAAAATGCCCATGGATCGCCAAGGTCTGCAATTCTATCACCCCTGTGTCACAGACATAGTCCAGGCAGATGACCAGTGGCAGGGGCCCAAGGAATTCCATTGGCCTCCAGGACAGCCACCTGCAGATAAAAGTTTCCTGCACCAGTCCAGGGGCCTCAGAGCTCGTGCCTGGGTACCTGCATCACCATGCAGTTTCCCTCGAGCCACGACCAGAATCCGCCTGAGCTCCCAACGTGCAAAGAGCACAGTGAAGTGTTGTCATAGACCAATGTTTGCCATGAGGACAAGGGGCGACAACAGAAGGAAACACTCCAGCACATTAATAATACTTACCTCATGGAGTCATGCAAGATTTTTGTCTTTTTAAAATCCTATTTCTGATAATTCATACAAAATGACACACTTCTTATCTATTAGAATCAGAAAGACGGGAGCCTGGGTGGCTCAGTCCGTCGGGCACATGCCTTCCGGCTCAGGGGAGGGTCGGCTTCTCCCTCTTCCTCTTCTCCCCTTCTCATGCTCTCTCTCTCTCTCAGATAAATAAAATCTTTAAAAAAGTATTAGAAAGAACAAGAACACAGAAGTCTTAGTATGTGTGTAAAGTACAGCTCTTCCCTAAACATCACTCAGATGAGGTCGACTGAGGACAGCAGCCACCAGTTAAACACGGGCATGGTCTTACAGATCTGGCCAAATGGGGGGCTTACTGCAGAACTGGGATTGACCTAAGGTTGAAGGTACACATGGAGGCACTGATGGGGGGGCACTGAGTGCCAGAGAAATTCATTTGTTTGCTACCCTGACACACAAAGCAGCCAAGTCAAGGTCACATGGAGTTCCTATCAACAGATTGCAGTCCTAGCTACACCCCCCTCACTCTCTCCCGCTCCTCAGAGACAGTCTTATTAATTTTAGCCATTCCATCTGCTTTTAAAAATCTCCGTATTTCCAACTAATGTACCCATGCTATTATTACTTAATTTTATTGACTTTGGACAGTCCTCCTTCTTCTCTTAGGGTAAAGAATTTAATACCATATTCTTCTGCTCACCACCTCGGTCCCCTCTCTAGTTAAATCACAGTTTATGAATAAGTGATAAATGGATTGGCCTTATATCTACTATTGGCTGAGCCACCTGGTGTCTGGCGATTGTATTCCCTTTGTTGGATAATACTTTAAAACTATAATTGTTACTGAGAATTGTAGATTCCTATGCAGATGCAAGAAATGACAGAGGGGATCCCTTGTACCCTTTGCCCAGTCTCCCCCCTCACTCCCACAGTGAAGTTTTGCAAGATACTGACACTGATGCTCTCCTACAACATTGAACTCTCCTTTCATTTGAGTCATTTTCCAGGTAGCAGCTACTGACTGTCTCAAAAACTGCAGGATCCTGATTTTTTCTGTTGGAGAGATCTGAGGACCAGAGAAATGAGTAGGGTGCTGCTGGATTTTTGTATGCACCTGGGGAACATGCACCACTTTAAAGAACACCAAGTGTTTAAAGGGCAGAGAGTGGTTCTGTGCTGCCCTGAGCAGAGGAGCTGTGTGTGTGCCCGTGTGCACTCGTGACCTCTTGTTTCTGTTTTGGGGAACAGATCGGGAAAAAGATGAGTACTTAGATCTGGGGTCTGGGTACCAACAAGACAGACCTCATCCCGTTCCCATCACCACAGGTGTCTGACGAAGTCCCGGCTCTAAACTCTACACCTTGGGGGGCAGGCAACCCCCTTGCAAGCAGGACCCAGCCTCCACAGCCTCCAGCCTATTTCTACGTATGTTAGTACGATGAGCACCTGAGCCGGCAGCACCCCAGTCCTTCCCTGTGACCAGAGTCTGGCACGTGGTCATCACCTGGAGAAGATGGCGAGGGAGGCCGCCCCCCACCATGCCCTGACTGAGCTCGGGGTGGGGTCCCCCGCCCATACATCTCCCACCTGCCTTCGGTGCTCACCGCGGCAGAACACTGGGGGGACATCCCCAGATGACCATCAGGAAGAAGGGCGGGGACCCCGGGCTCACCCCTGCAGCACGGTTTTTTATCGCTCGGTAAGTTTCCCCAGGGCCACTCCCCAAGGGGGGGGGTCTCTGCGACCAACCCTGGGTGCTGCGCTGTCGGGCCCCTGGCTCACCCGCAGCGCGGCCTCCGGGTCCCCGGCCAGCAGGTGCACGCAGCCCACGTTGAAGCACATCCTGGCGGGCGGCTCCGGGTCGCCCGAGAAGAGGCGGAGGGCGCAGCCCCAGTCCCCGCGCGCCACGGCCTGCACGCCCCGGTGCCAGTCGCGCACCACGTCTCCTAGGGAGGGCATGGCGACGTGGACACCCGCCCGACTGTGCGGCGGGAGTCTGCGCTTCTGGCCGGGACTCTGCGGGCGAGGCCGGCGGCCGTGGGGGTCCGGTGAGGGGTCTGGCGGGACGACTGGGGGCCGAGGGCCGCGGAGCAGGAGCTTCAGGGTCCGGAGACCGCGTGGGGATGTCGGGGGGCCCCTCGTCGGAGGCCGGTAGAGGTTCGGGACCGAGGGGACGCTCCGCTCCTGGAGGAGCCGCAGGGACGCCACGCCTCCTGCCTCCCGCGGCTCCCCCTGGC
>NC_048224.1:60206917-60244196 GCF_002007445.2 Ailuropoda melanoleuca | reverse complement strand
CCCAGCGGGGGGGGTGTCCCCGAGCCCCACCCGCGGGACGGCGGGACGTGGGGAGGTGCCGGTGACACTCGTGGGGACCGCCCGCCCTTGTCCCTGTCACCCGCCGCCGCTGTCGGCCCCCGGTGGGCGCTCGGCGAGCGGGACTGACCCGGCCCCCGCCCGCCCCTGTGGCAAGCAGGCCCCGCCCCGTGCCCTGCACAGCTCGGTGACCCTGAGGACCTCCTTCACCGAGAACGTAGAAACTCCTAGAACGCAGGTGGCGCCGACACCCCTTCCGCCCCCGCCCCCCCACGTGGCAGGAGCCCCTCCTGCAAGTGCCGAGTCGCGGCAGGGGCCTCCCCCTTCTCAGCACAGGTCCCTACTGACACCCGTACACGTCTTCCTTGCTGTCCGCTCTTAGCGCCGGTGGTAGTCGGGGCTCCCGGAGACACAGAACCGACAGGTGCGCAGAGAGGGAGACACTGGATGCCAGCCGTTGCGGGGGCGGGCAAATGCGGGCTCTGCAGGGTGGGCCGACAGGACGAGGCCCCGGGAGGAGCTCCCGCTGCTGCGCTTGAGTCTGGGGGCACAGTCCCCTCCTCTAGGGACTCCAGGCTTCAGCTGAGCGGATGAGGCCACCGTGTTAGGGAGGGTACTCTGCTTCCCGCAGGTCTGCTGGTGCAAATGTCGATCTCATAAAAACACTTTCTGGGCCCCTGGGTGGCTTGGTCGGCCTAGCCTCCAGCTCTTGGTTTCCACTCAGGTGGTGATCTCAGGGTCCTGGGATTGAGTCCCACCTTGGGCTCCATGCTAAGCAGGAGTCCCCCTTCCTCTTCCTCTGCCCCTCTGTTCCTCCTCCCGCCCCATGCTCTTGCCCCTCCCCCAATAAATTAATAAATAATACTTTCCCAGCAACCTGTGACTGCTTGACCAACTATGTGGGCGCCATGGCTTTGCCAGGTGATGCATAAAACGAGCCATCACAGCACCCAGCCCCAGAAACGCTCCCATAGACAGGCTCTGACCTTTTATCTCCATAAGAGAACATCCAGGCTCCTCCATGGCTGTCAGAGCCAGAGCTCAGTTGTAACTTGAGACCTGGCTTGCCTTCCATGTTGGCCATCCTCCTTCCCGGGTTGGGCCTGTGGGTCCTGGGACCTGGGAGCCACTCTCCCCACTTATGGCTGCATCTCCTCCCTGTGTGACCTGGGCCAGCTCTCTGACCCTGCAGGCTTCCCTACCTGAGAAACAGGAGTGCTGAGTCCTGGCCTCGTGGACCTGTGAGGACCCACACCTGTGGCATGCCTGGGAGGGCCCCTTGTCTGCTTCCTCAGTAAACGTCTGGGAGCTTTGCCCCTGAGGACCTGCTTCCTTACCAGTGGGGCCTGGGTTTCCTCACCTCCTGGCCTAGAGGTGGGTGGGTGCCCACAGCAGGATCCTGTCCTTCCCAAATCCCCCCATGTGGACATCCCTCCCACTCCCCATCCTCCCTGCCCTCCCTACAACGTTTGCTCAGGGTCACTCCTGCAGCCCTGCTCTGCCCTTCACAGCCCCTGGGGCCACTGCTTCAGTGCCTCTCCCACTGGCCCACCTAGGTCCCAGCTAGGGCTCCTCAGTGCTGACAGCTGAGCCCCCGCATCCCACTCCATCCTTGCAGCTCACACCTTCTACCCAACACCCCTTCACCACCCACACCTCCAGCCCCGTTGCCTTCATCTGGGCTGGAGGAGCCCGGCCCAAGTGCCCAGTCTCTTTCCGTCCTGAACACAAGCCTCAGGCAGGTCCACTCACTCACGCCTCCTGTAGTGGACTTCCTTCCTCCTCTGTCCTCACCCCCCACCTCTGCCCTGTCCTGCGTCCCAGTCCAGCACCTGGCTACCTGCTTCTAGAGAAAATGGAAGCAGCTGGAAGGGACCCCCCAGTGCCTGCACCCACAGATCTGCCTGCTCCCTGAGACCGTCCCTGTTCCCACAGGCAGGGCTCCTCCTGTCCCCTCTCCCGCCCCATCATCACTGTCCTTCACTAGGGTCAGCCCATCAATATACTGTGATTCTTTTCATCTTAACCCTCCTCCCCAAGCTCACCCCCCCATTTGTTTACTCCCCTTTGCAGCAGAACTCCCTCAGAGTTCCCAGCGTGTCCAGTACTTAGAAATTGAGATGTAATTCATGTATCAGCAAATTCACTTTTAAAGTGTACAGATCACTGTTTTTGTCCTATTCACAGTACTGTACAAGCATGCCTGATAATTCTGGAGCACTTCGTCACGATGGCTGGCGTGCCCCACCGCCCGTGCTGCAGCCCCTGGCAACCACTGATCCCGCCTGTATGGATTGGCCTCTGCCGGGCATCGCATAGCAATGGAACCACACAGCATGTGGACCTTGTGTCCGGCTCCTCCCCCTCAGCCTCGTTTTTTTGAGGCTCATTCGTGTCGTAGCCTGTATCAGGGCTTGGTTCCTTTTTAAGACTGAATAACGTTCCATTGTACGGATGGACCTGTTTTGTGTATCCGTTCATCCACTGATGGGCATTAGCCACTTTTTGGCTACCGTGAAACGTGCTTCTGTGAACGTTTGTGTACGTTCTGTGTGGACGTGTTTTCAGTTCTGTTGGGTACACCCCCAGGCGCGGAGTCGCTGGCTCATGTGGTCGCTCCGTTGAACTTTGTTCCGTCCTGAACCCGGTTCAGGTTTCCATCATGCTGCTTGCTCCTGAGCCAACTCCAGGCGGCATTCCCGCCATCGTTTCACCCAAAGGCTTGTCAGGGTCACCGGCATCCTTCTCCTCCCGGGCATGGCTCGTCCTCCCCCCTCAGCGCCGACCTCCAGGTCATGACCTCCCCTGGTCCCCTCTGTCCCCTGGCTGCCCTTCCTGCCTCGCCCAGGCTCCGTCCTGGCCTTCCTGTGCACTCACTCCCTGGCGCTCCCACGGTTTGGATCACCACTGGGGCACGTGCTGCAGCCGCTCTCGTACCAGCTTTTTTATTTCCACCACAAGATGAAGGCACCCCCACCCCTGTCACTGTAACCTAACGTGTACTGCGGCTCTCTCAGGAATAGCCCCAGACCAGACACCCGTAGGCATCCTGCGGTGGCGGGATGGTGAGGCAGACTGCTCCCGCACGTGGGAGAACTCACGGTACAAGGGGTGCAGAGCTGGCGGGCTTCAGGGGGCACGCCGAGTGAGGAAGTTTGTATACTTTGATTCCGCTGGTATAACTTTCTTAAATATATAAACGGAGAGCAGATTAGCGGTTGCTTGGGGCCACGAACAGATTAACGCTCTGAAAGGGCAACGTGGAAGGGTCCTGTGGGGCGGACTGTTCTGTGTCTTGGCTGAATCCGTGTCAGGCCCTGGTCGTGATGTTGACAGTGGTAACATCCGGAGGACTGGATATAGCATATATGGGACGGCTGTTTTCTCTCAGAAGTGCATGTATATCTCCAGTTATCTCAAAATAAATGTTTAAAACCATTTTTAAAGAAGGTTTCAATTACAGGTTTTTCTGTTTTGCAGATATCCTGAAGGTTGAAATGATTAATGAGCCTAAGATTCTTCCAGCTCTGAAACTTAAGTGCTTAAATGTGTAGAAAACTGCCTCTGTCTGAGCTAAAATCTCTTCCCAGGCAGGCATCGAGGCACCTGGAGTGGCCGCAGCCCGCGGTCTGAAACTGGCCTTCGCAGACGGGCGGCCTGCTGTCCTGAGGGAGGCCTCCCGGGCTCCTGCTGTGGTCACGCTCCTCCACGTCAGCGTTCCGGGGAGGCCGCTCAGACTGTGGGTCACACAGGTCCTACATCAGTGGAAAAATCCAGAAAAGGGAACCGTTTCCTAAGGTAAGACTATGACTCAGCAGTCAGCGTAATGCTGGAACTTATTTTTAAAGGAATGCAATAATTGTGGTTAATTCTGGAGCACAGATGTCAAAGAAATGGGCAGGAATTGGGTTTAGCCCAATACAAAGAAGTTGGGTTTTTTTTTTTTTTCCTTTTTAAACAACAGGCACTTTCCAAGAAAAAATAAAATAAAAATAAGATTTTTCTCTCAGGAAATAAAAATAGCGTTGGTGTGATTGAAATGCTTGGTGCTGGAGACCAGCTTCCTGAGACCTGGCCCCGACCGGGGCTGTGTCTGTTCAGGGTCACGGAGCACGTCCTTGGAGGGTTCAGTGAGGAGGCGCCCATTGTCGGCACGTCTCTGAAACCCACCACTTCAGCCTGTTCGTAGGCTGCTGACTGTTGACACGGGCACCGAGGACCTCACCCTCTGCCACCCCAGGAAATCTTAAAGACGGAAACCAGAAGGACACAGAAGGCAGCCGTGCAAACAGGAAACAGCTCCAGAGTCACCTCCATTAAGGTCCAGAGTTCAGACTAAAACTGGGGCAATGCTCATGCGCTCTGCAGGACTCCACGGTGGGCAAGGGCTTCATCCTCCAGGCAGCTGGGAGTCCTGGTCTCCCGCAGGAGACCGGCCCATAGGCCCCAGGGCCGGCACCACCCGTTCCTCTGCTCTCGCAGACCTAAGCCAGCGCCTGTCACTTGGCCGTGCCGTTACAAACAGAGGGACGTGTTGCCACTGGTCTCTGAGCTCATTTCTACACGTGGCCCTTCCAAGTGGTGTCTCTCTGGGCCAGGATTGGAAAGTCAGACACAAGACAGTCCCACAGCTGTCTGGGGCCCAGCCCCGCGGCCGCTCCGAGGGCCAAGGCCTGTCTCCGCGGCATGTGCTGCACTTTGCAGGGGAGAGCAGCAAGGGGCGGCCGGGCTTAGAACCTTAGAGCAGACCCACAGCATCACATTACATCTGATGAATCCAGTGAGACAGCCCTGTGAAAAAGGGAAGAGTGTATGTTGCCTGAAATGAGTGAATAACACCTTGAAACATGAGGGGTGAGTCCTGAGTGCCAAGGAGATCCTGGAGAGAAATAACGGGTCATTATGAGGGAGAACCAGGCCAGCACAGCAGCTCTGCAGGTCAGAAGGAAGCAAGATATCTGTGAGGAACACACAAGTCCAAGGAAGCCTGTATTTAGCCAAAAAGGAGGAAATCATGCCCAAAAAAGTAAAAAAACAAATGGAAGAAACCAAAAGGAAGAAGGAGTTAATAAAGAGAAAAGCTTAATTAAGTAATTAAATCAGGAAGTATAAAATTAGTGAGACCAAAAACTAGTTCTTAAACAGACCAAAGAAATAAACTTCTGACGAGACTAAGGAAAAACAAGAGGGAAGTAAACAACGCTCAACGTTAATGAGAGGAGAACCGCACAGTTGCCACGTCCACACCGATACTGTGGTCATAAATGGGAAAACCTCCTCAAGAAATTGGGTGACTTCCCGGCAATGCAGCCTACACAAACACACCTGAGAAGAAACAGAAAACTGGGGCAGGCGGTGAGCATCAGAGACCCAGCAGGCTGTAGGGTTCCGGCCACGCGGGCAGGGCGGGCAGCTCCCAGCCACGCACGGCACTCTGGCTCGGACACGGGCCCCCAGCCCCAGCCGAGCCTTGAGACAACGCAGCCCCTGCCTCATTCTGGCTGCGACCCTTGGAGACCCCGAGCAGGACCCCGCAGTCAAGCCACTTCCAGTTCCTGACCCCCGACCCTGTGCAGGACAATAAAGGGTTGTTCTGCTCTAAGCCACTGTGTTTGGGGCAGTACGTAACCCATGCGAGGTTAGCACGGGCAGGTCTGGTGACGAGGGCAGAGCTGGCAACCTGGGGAGACCGCTCCCCAGCACAGAGTACTGGTGTCCAGTGGGACGGGGCCGCCTCCCACGCGGCCTGGCGCTGGGGCTCACGGAGCAGGTGGTCCCATCGCCTTTCCGAAGCTAAGGTTTCCTCATGGTTTATTTTAATGTTTTTAAAAAAGACTTTTAAAATGTATTTATTTGAGAGAGAGAACGCGTGAGCACGAGTGGGTGGGGCGGAGGGAGAGAGAATCTCAGGCAGACTGCGCTCGGTGCAGGGCCAGACGACGCGGGGCTCGATCCCACCACCCGGAGATGGTGACCTGAGCCGAAACCAAGAGTCCCACGTTTAACTGACTGTGCCGCCCAGGTGCTCCAATTTTAACTTTTAAAATATCATTTGAGATTTACTTTTTTTTTTCATGAATACAAAGTGGAGTGTGTTCATTGTATAATATTAAGCAAATACAAAAAAATAAAATAGAAAATAGAAGCGGCAGTCTGTATCCCCCCTCCTCCCGTGCCAGCATGTCCTCTGTGTCCTGTCCAGAGCTGATGGGCCGGATGCGTCCTGTGGCCCACGCCATAGCACGGCTGCTTTCAGTTAAATGCAACTTTATGCCACATTGTGAGATCCTTTTTTTTCCCACGACATTAAATGTTTCTTGTAAAATGTCATTTTTAAGTAGACATTCATCATTCACGTGATTTCTACCCCATTATTGGATAGATAACAGGAGGCCCTCACAAGAGTGGGCAGGGAGCTGGAAAGCCCAGCTGAACGGCGGAGCCAGCGGCTTCTGCCCTCCGCCCCCTCTCCTGCTGCAGCCCGCACCCTGTGAGAAAGGGTCCCGGAAGCAGCTCTCCGGCGAGGCCCCAGGCAGGACTCAGGAAGGACTGGTTCTTCCCTGAGCTGCGGATGCAGGGCTGAAGCCGACTCGGTTAACCAGAGTGACCCTTGACAGTGTGCACACAGTGGCGAGCGTGCAGAAAACCACCACTTCCAGCCCTGAAACAGCAGTGTGAGCACGTCCCACGGCTGCTCCAGAGAGGGACCCCCACGTGGTACCTCTGAAAGGCTACTTTCTTGTGTTTTAGATTAGCGATCTTAATTTCTAAAGAAAGAAACAACTCTTAAGTTAAATCAGTAAGTTAAAAATCACTCCCACTAGGCGGATAGAATAAAAAGGACAGACACCAACAAGTAAGTGTGGGCAAGGATCGTGCCCTGTGGCGGGAAGCAGTGTGGCGGCTCCTCGGCCTGCTAAACACGGTTACTCGGCCCGGCTCAGCCCGTTCCCCGGAGAAGAGGCAGCCTTCACCCACAGGAACCCCTGCGTGCGACTGTCCACAGCGGCCACAAGGCGGAAATAACCCAGGTGAGTGTGGTCCGTCGGTACCATGGAATGTTCGGCCACGGAAAGGCATAGATGCCAGTGGATGCTACAACGTGGACGGACCCTGAAAACAGCACACTGGTGACAGAAGCTGGACCCACACCACGTATAGTAGGGTTCCACGTATGTGAACGTTTACAGCAGTCAAGCCCCGAGAGACAGAAAGTGGGTTTGTGGTTGCCAGAGAGAGAGGGGTGGGGAGCAACGGCTAATGGGTATGGGGTCATCTTTTTGGGGTGAGGAAAGTGTACTGGAATTAGGCAGTGGGAATGCTTTCTCATGCCTAAATATACTGAAAACACTGAGTTGTACACTTTAAAAGGGTAGATTTTATGGTGTGTGTATTATATCAATAAAGCTTTAAAAAAATCACTGAGATGTGTGTCCAGACATTTAATTCCGCTTGAAAACCAATGGAAACAGCTTTCAAACTAGTGTTCTTGTTGAACCAAAGAGACATGAGCGGCCCGTTTTCAGGGGTCCAGGCTGCGCACCCGTGTGTGTCTGGGGTGGTGACCCCAGCCCCACCTGCGTTTGGAATTTGGGGACAGCAGAGGGAGTCCCGATGCTGTCGTGCAGAGTGGTGGCTGTGTGGCCAGGCCGCGTATCCTGCTCTGTGGGGCCGGGCGCGGCGTCTGCTCTGGGGGCGTCGCCAGGCACCTCTGGGGCTGCTCTCCGTCTGGCCAGCTGCTTCCCCAGTCGAGGCAAGTGTGCTCCACAGAAATATGTGAACCACACGTGTGATTTTAAATTTTCTAGTATGAACACTAAAAACATAAAAAGAGAAGGTGAGTGCTCCTGCCTGGCTCAGTTGGTAGAGTGTGTGTCTCTCTTGATCTCAGGGTCGTGAGTTCAAGCCCCAGAGCGGGCATAGAGCTTACTTTAAAAAAAAAAAAAAAAAAGGTGAAGTTAATTTTAATAATATATTCTAACTCCAGTATTCCCTGAATATCACCATTCCCACTTGTAATCGATACAAAAAAGCAGTACTGAGGCATTTTATGCTATTATCACAGGTACATTTTGCACTTAAAGCAGGACGTGGCTGACTGTTGGATGGCAAGGGGCTGGGCAGTGCAGGGTCCGGAGGGGACAGGGCCTCTCCCATGGGGGTGACAACTTCTGGAGTCTGAGGCTGGCACCGACCCCTTGCCCTCTAACCTGGCTGCACCGTGTTCCTGCCATGAGTCTGGTCGGTAATGGGGTGGCTGCCATGCACAGGGCCTAGGAAGGTCGGGTGCCGTGTGTGTTGGCCCGGGGAGGAGTCACGCTCTCAGAAGGGCTCTGGCACACAGTGAGGTGGCAGTCCACTGTCACCCCCTCCTGGGCCTCGGCCGCCCTGTAATGAAGGGTACAGGAACAACCTGTCGGGGGGGTCACACAGCCGGCGCCTCCATATTTGCAGAAAACAGGACAGCAGTGGAGGAAGCATGACCTGGCGTCCAAACGAAAATGCTCTGATGACCTATTTAAAGGTCACCTCAGTTAACCACAGTGTGGAGGAAACTCCATTGTGTGCTGTGGCCTGTTCTCCTGGGATGGATGGACAGACAGGCAGAAGGCTGAGCCCCAGCCCCACGTGGCTACATTGGACCCTCAGCCAGCAATGTAGCTTCTTTTGGGGTCCTTTTATTTCTGCCCTTTTCCTTTAATTTCCACCTTTCTGGGTTATTTGAAGGGCACCTTTAGGTCGGGAGACACCTTGAAGTGTCCGCTCCGTGCTGTCCCTTCCAAGCCAGGAGCCTGGTCCTCTGGGCTTCCCGCAGGGTCCCCGGCTTGGCCGCTGTGTTCCTCCCACACTTGAAGCCTGTAGGAGCTTGAAGCCGGGGAGACCCCGGGCCTGAAGAATGTGCCTCCCGGCCCATCTCAGAGCAAGCCGGGCCCCGCACTGTTTCCCTCTTGTGGAACGGAGGGGACAGCCCAGTCACTGCCAGGGCTGGGCCAGCGCTGTGAGCCCTCGCTCCGTGGTTCTCATGCCTTCACTTACCCCCACAGGGCCCCAGCCTCAGTGCTGATGCCAGGGGGCTCTGTCTGGAGGGGGCGACCCCCCTGGCGGGGTGACCCTGCTGAGGTACCCTCTTTCCCCCGGCCAGGCCTGGTTGAGGGGCTGGGTGGGTTTCAGGAGGCCTCGGGTCCAGCTTGGTCAGTGCCAGTTATCTGAGCAGCAAGTTTACTCGGCTTTACTTGGGAATGGCACAGGAACGACCTACAATTCAGACAGGCAAGCTGTGGTGAAACCACAGGCCAGTCTGGAGAACAGAGGAAGTTGCAAGGGACTGCTTTGAGCGGAAGCCCCTCGGAGGAAAGTGAGGGCTCAGGGTGCTGGCAGCTTCTCACTGACCGAGTTTGCAGGGTAAGGACGGAGCCGTAAGGTAGTGTGGACGTGCCTCTGGTCCTGTGGTCCTGTGGTCCTGCGGGCTGCGGCCGGGATGCTAGGGCCGAGAGCTCCCCCTGCCGGCCGTCTGGCTCCACTAGAAGCAAGGCTTCCTTTATTCGGCTTCCGGTCTGCCTGGGTCTGGCTGGACTGTGAGGCTCCCAGGTGGGCACCCAGGTAAGCTCCCAGGGGGCTAGCAGTCAGGAGGAAGCAGTCTGGCCTGCACGCTCCTGCAGGTGAGTTTGCCCCTGGGCCAGAGGCCCCCACTCAGGTGTGGACCCGGGGCCAGGGGGCCGGGAGCCTCGGCGGCGTGTGGGCTCCGAGGCAGATGTGCTGATGTGTGGCACGGCTCCCAGCAAGAAAAATTGTGATGCCTAAATGAGTTGCGCATGTTGGCTGTTCAGTTTAAATGGAAGTTCCAAAACCCAGGAGGTGCCCACCCCAGTGGGCTCTGGAAGGCTGTCTCTGGGAAGGCCTGCTGGTCTCGGTGTAGCTTGCAAACCCTGAACCACATTTTCAGCTAAAGATAACTTGGAACCGAGCAGATTTTTTTCACTTCAAAATGAGGTCAATTAAAACAGTCTGCCGTGGGGTGAACTTGACCTTCATCTCTGCCAGCTGTTTTCTTTCTCAGAAGCACGTGGGTTTCGCTGTGCTGCCGATTTGTGGATTTCGAATTCCAGGCTCGAGAACATAACAAAGGTTGTGTAACGAGAGCTGAGCCGGGTTTTCCGTGGCCTCAAACTTTCCCAAGGAGGACAGTCTAGGTCTGTCTGCCTGTCCCGGGGCTCGCCTGAGGACGCAGCCCACCACCCGCCCCTGGCTGCCACACTTCTCAGAGGATGGGGGGAGTAGCCTGGAGCAGATCTTGGAATTGTGGGGGTTTCTCCCCTGAGAGTAGAAAAAGCCCCTCTCCCACAAAAGAGCCGTTTGGTCGTCTGCCACCTTCCTAGACTGACCAGCAGGGCAGGTGGCTGCCGTGTAGAGGAGGTCGTCGGGGTCCTAGCAGTTTGTCTGGGACTCAGTGTGGACAGAGCCTGACCCCAGGGGGTGAATGGACCTCAGGGCAGCGTTCCTCCGGTGGTACCCTGACTTTTGCCCTGCACCGATGCTGGTCGTTATTACATTCCGGTCAGACTGGTCAGAGCGAGGCTCCACCTTCTTAAGGAGCAAGTGTGGGGACGGCCAGTGAGATGGGGGTGGCCTGGGGGTCTGGCTCTGCTTGAGGGAGGGCTGTAGACAGGGCATGTCTGCAAGCCCACTGCCTCCCCTTGAGACCCTTTCAGCAGCCCCCCAGAGTGGCCCGCAGCTCAGTGGGTAGCAGAGGGAGCCTGCCTACAGTGAGACCCAGAGACAGAGGCCAGGAGGGGCCACCACATGGGGCTCGAAACCACCCACATGGCTCAGTCAGTCCTGCAGGAGGTGGAGGCTTGGCCCTGCATTTTTGGAGGGGAGACATAAAGTGTGCTGAGCCAGAATGCTGCATCCCGGGGAGACCTCCCTCCCCCCTCGTCATGCTCTTCACTCTTCCCCACCCCCCAGCCTTCTGTCCAGGGAATGCAGGCCCCAGCATGCACCAGCCTTTCCCCACCCCAGTCAGGAGCTCACTGCCCGTGGGGGGTGCTGTGGATGGACCCTGCCTAAGAGGCCATTCGGGACACCTGCTGCATGCCCTATGAAGTGTAGGGGTTCCAGAAACATTAAACGATGGTGTTGATGCTATGGAGCCTGCCGGGCCAGGACCTTGGCCTTTCTGGGGCTTGCAGGCTGCTATAAGTTGACCCCATGAGGAACTGGGGTCTGGGTGAGGCATGTCTGTTGGGGTGAAGGAATGACCAGAGGAAGAAATGGGCGGGGCTCCTGGTGGCTCCTCAGAGAGGGGCCCACGGAACCTGGAGTGTGTCCCGCATCCCCTGTTGGGGACCCTCTAATGGGCCCAAGAGATCCTCCGACCTGAAGCCAAAGGGGCCTCAGAGGTCTCTTGGCATGGCCCACCAGGGGACCTGTGGCATGGGACCGCCCCCTTAGTACCCAGTTCTCTGAGGACCCCCAGGAAAGGGCCAGCAGGAAACAGACAAACAGGTGGACGGGATTGAGACCATGACTTGGTGGACGTCAGGGGAGGGCAACCGTGAGGGTGTGAGTGGCACCTCTGCTCCCTGTGGGACCAGCAGACAAGGAGAGTACCCCCCAGCTCCTGCCCCTCCTCCCTGAGAGCCTGGCCATGGGCCTTGGGGAGCACGCACCACCGGTGTGCCCCGTGGGGCCTGTCCCCAGGCTCCCAGTGCGGGGGTGCCTGAGACCCCCAAAGAGGGTGTGCTGTGGGGACCGGTCTCTGTCTCCTCTGTCTTAGAGACCCCTGCTGCTTGGAGTGGCACGCCCTCGGGCTCCCCAGGGGCCTACTTGCTTGGGGGGGGCAGTGGGAAGGAGGCGGCTGGGCAGTGGTCTGGGCAGTGGGGCCCCGGTGGGCCGTCAGGGGATGCTTTGGGCCCGCCAGCTGCAGCGCTCTGGTCCTCGGGCTGGGGCCGCCATCGCTGTTTACCAGGGACTTGAGCTACTGTAATGTGATGTGAGAAACACTTGTGATGTCAGAACAAGACCCCGGAGGAGACCCGGAATGAAGAGAAGTTGTAAGTTTGCCTCGTTAAAGCGGGAGCTCTGCCTAAAGCTTCTCCTTTCTGCCAAGAAGCCTTCCGTGGCTTGAGTTAGGAGACAGGAATCTGGACCCGGCGCGGTGACCTGCCCGAGGGCGCCGGGAGGGGAGAGGTACTCCACACAGTCCCAGTGCTGAGCCTGACCAGATGTGTCTGCAGAGAGTCAGACACCCAGAGGGACAGGGTAATGACCAGAAAGGGAATATGATATGACTGTAGCGTTTCATAACTTTCTTTTGCATTAATCTTTCAAAATTGGCAAATGTATTTCATTTTCCAAATATTCTACTATAGGCATAATTGCCTTTATAAATAGTAAAGAGTCAATTAAAAGCAAATAGAAGTGAACAGTGGTATAAGGGAAGAGCTGGGAGAAAACTGGGGTTTAGTCCCAGCTGAGCCTGTTTTCCCATCTGTGAAATGAACGTCAGTCCCCCTGGCTCCGGTGCAGAGTCAGAACTGGGTGTGTGCCCCTGGTCCTCAGCCCCCAAGGGCACCCTGACCCTTCCCCACAGAACCAGAGCACCGGGTGCCTCTGCCCCTCTCTGGGAAAGGACCAGTGGGTGTCCAGCCCCCCTGTTATGGTTGAATTGTGTCTCCCTAAAAATTCACATGTTGAAGCCCTAACCCCCAGCACCTCAGAATGTGATCATATTTGGAGATGGGGTCTTTCCAGAGGTGTTTAAGGTAAAATGAGGTCATTAGGTTGGTGTCCATTATGCGAAGAGGAGAGTAAGGACACTGACGCAGGAGAGGACAGCTGTCTGCATGAAGGGGAGAGGCCTCAGGAGGAACCCACCCTGCCGGCACCTTGATACTTGACTTCCCGTCTCCAGAACTGAGAAACTGAATTTCTGTTGCTTAAGCCTCCTGTCTGTGGCGCTTCGCTTTGTCCACGCTAGGAACTCCTGCCCTCACCTCCAGGGGGCCAACCTCTGGACGGGGTGGGGTTGTAGTGCACTGGGGGGACCACCTGTCCCACAGTCCCACGTCTTCCTTTCTTTCCTGCTGAGAAGCGCAGGCCGGGCGTCCATTGACCTGAGCTGTGCCGGGTGGAGGTGTGCACACCTCTGGGCAGGTGGGGAGTGATTTCCAAGAAGAGAACAGTACAGGCCAACATCGTTTACGGGCTTGGGCTCAGCAGTCCTTTAGAAACTAGTCAGAGAGATGGGGCGGTACGGTGAGCGCAATGTGCTGGGCAAGAGGTGGGTACCGCAGGGGTGCACAGGCGAGCTCGGAAGCCCTGAGGCTGGGTGGGGGCCACTTATCCCCGCCTCACTCCTCACTTGGGGCCCATTAAAATGAGAGCAAAGCCATTTTCAAAAGACAGGTGTGCCTTTTAAATAAAGGCAGAAGTGCTTAAGGGCAAAGAGAAGGGAAGAGGTGAAAAGCCCAGCGGAGAGGGAAGGCCGCTGCTGAGTGTCACTGTCTAGCCGCCTGACAAAGCAGGAGCCCAAGGCAGAGAGGTGGCCCCCAGCCTGGCCACAGCGCCCACGAGGCTCCAGACTGGAAACAGGGTCTCGGGATGTTGGCAAGGGGAGGGATCAGACCCCGACCCTCTGGGGGTCTGGACCATGGCAGCCCAGTGCCCACCTGCACGTGAAGGTGGGAGCATTTCTGCCTGACAGATGGGCCAAGAGGAGAGCCCTTCCGGGCGCTGGTCTTCCATTCCAGGCCCTCAGGTGCCCTCAGTGAGGCCCACCGTTCCCTGGGCTGCCCCCTGCTCAGTTCCCAAGCAGCTGTTCAGCTCACTCTTAAATAGGAACGGGAGTCTCCAGACCCTTGAGCAACGCTTCTGAGAGGAAAAACACACTGGGTGAGCAGGAAAGAGGGCGCTGATACGGAAGAATGTGTGGTGGGGGCGCCTGGGTGGCACAGTCGTTAAGCGTCTGCCTTCGGCTCAGGGCGGGATCCCGGCGTTCCGGGATCGAGTCCCACATCGGGCTCCTCCACTGGGAGCCTGCTTCTTCCTCTCCCACTCCCCCTGCTTGTGTTCCCTCTCTCGCTGGCTGTCTTTCTGTCACATAAATAAATAAATAAAAATCTTAAAAAAAAAAAAAAAGAATGTGTGGGAAAACAAAGACTGAGTCATGAGGTCCTCTGGGGTGAAAGGAGAAAGAACTCTTGATTAATAAAAATTTGATAGCAAAAATGAATAATTCAATAATCATTTTGCAAAATAAAGTTCAGGAAATCTGTCCTCAAGGCAGAGAAGGGGAAAGATCAGAAAATTAGAGGTTCTTCCAGGAAGCCCAATATCTAAGTAAGAGTATTTACACCATGGAACACCTGGGCGGCTCAGTCGGTGAAGCGTCTGCCTTCGGCTCAGGTCGTGATCCTGGGGTCCTGGGATCGAGCCCTGTGTTGGGCTCCCTGCTCAGTGGGGAGTCTGCTTCTCCCCCTCCTCCCTGCCTGTGCTCGCTCTCGCTATCTCTGTCACTCTTTCTCAGATAAATAAATAAAATCTAAAAAAAAAAAAAAAGTACTTATA
Organism: Ailuropoda melanoleuca; assembly: GCF_002007445.2. Lineage (NCBI taxonomy): Eukaryota > Metazoa > Chordata > Mammalia > Carnivora > Ursidae > Ailuropoda > Ailuropoda melanoleuca. The sequence goes on along the minus strand of NC_048224.1, from coordinate 60,229,610 downwards.
CTGCAGGGTGGAGAACAGGGAGGCCAGGACATTATCGAGGAAAAATAAAAGACATGTCCCAGGACTGAAGGTCCTGGGAGCACCTGGTGGACCCCACCTTATCCAGCCTCCTGAGGCGTTGGACGCTGGGAAGGGAAGGCCCTTCAGCAGGAAAAGACAAGCGTCCTACATGACGTTGGGAGTCAGGAGGCTTCAGACCTCTCCGCACCAACATGAAGGTTAGAAGACAACGGAGGACCATCAGCATCACCTATCTGGGGGATGGCTTCTCACCTGCAGCCCATACACAGCCACACTTCCAGCCAAGAGCTGGTGCCCAGTGAGGACACTTCCAGACAACCGAAGACTTGTTCAGTGTTCTTCCTTTGCAATTCTTCTCAGGAAGATTCTGGAGAATGTGCTCCCGTAGAAACAGGAGGACAACAGAAAGGCGAAGACTTGGAAGTCAAGAAATGCAGGCTGCACCAGGAGAGAGGAGAGTGGGAGTCCCACGGGGAAAGCTGTGCTGTCCAGCTAGAGAGCGGCTGTCCAGACTGAGACGGGGCAGAGGCTTGAGAAGGGATGTTTTTAAAAACAAGTGATAGACTTCCAGGCTTGTTTAAACACCCAGAGAGAGGCACCACAATGCCGTCGGAGTCCCATCAGTGGTGGTAATACAGAACGGCGGGCAGTGAGGATGTGGTGGTATTTGTTCATTAATCCACTCCCCTCCCCATTCTTTAGATAGGATCATTCCTGTTGCTCTGTCTTCAAATTCACTGATCATTTTCCATCTCCAATCCACTGTCAAGCCCAATCAGTGAATTTTTTATTCCAGCTATTATACTTTTTATTGGAGAATTACCATTTAGTTCTTTTATAGAGTTTCAGATACTTTCCATTTTCCCTTGTCTGTTTACTCGTTAAGACTATGTTTTCCTTTAATTTTTTAGACATGTTTTCCGTTCATTCTTCATATCTTTTTTTTTTAAAGATTTTATTTATTGATTTGACACAGAACGCGCAAGCAGGGGGATCAGGAGGCAGAGGGAGAGTGAGAAGCAGGCTTCTCAGGGAGCCCAATGTGGGGCTTCATCCCAGGACCCCAGGATCATGACCTGAGCTGAAGGCAGACACTTAACCGACTGAGCCACCCAGGCGTCCCTTCACACACACTTATAGTAGTTGTGATTATCTTTAATAATTCCAACATCTGAGCCACTTGGAGTTGGTTCCTATTATCTGGGGGTTTTTTTTAAATTTTTTCTCCTTGATTGTGCAGTCATACTTTCCTGTTCCTTGGTAGATCTTGTGATTTTTATATTATGCACTGAACATTGTGAATGATGCATTGTAGCAACTCTGGATTCTGGATTCTGTTATCTTCCTATGAAGAACATTGATTTTTGTTCTAGTGGGCAGTTATTTTCTAGCTGATTACCTTGAACAGGTGAGCATGGCTTGACATTTCATTACGGTGGATCTTTGTCTTGGTGGGACTCAACCTACCATGTGCCCCACGTGCCCCAGGCTGAGCTTGGTTTTAGATTTTGGCAGGGCAAGTCAAGAGTGGGGCTCACTCTAGGCATCGTCCCAAGGCATGGCCTTTCTGGAGTCTCAGCCGGTGTTGGCTGGGCTGGAGACCGATATGTCCTGCAGAGCTTGACTGCCAGTGTCTCTGTTACCGTCTCAGCCCTGAGGCGACTGTTTCTGGGAGCCTCGGGGCTCCTGCGTTGCTCATACGCACTTCTGGCTGCTCCGGTTGCCCCTCTTGCAGTGCCCTGTCCCACAGGTGCCCTGCTGCCTTCCCCACCTGGTGGCGTGCTATACTCTTTGGACTCCAAATCAGTGGTCTTGGCTGGGACACTGCCCCGAGGTGCGAGCCAGCCGTCCTGGGGTCCACCGTGGGCTTTGCCCTGCTGCCGGGTGGCATGGTGGTGGGTTGCCTGTTGTCCAGAAAGATATTGTCCAGTTGATGTTGTTTGTCGTGGGTGGCCCTGGGGTACGATAGTGAATTCTTACCTTGAAGTCTGTCAGTCACATGTGAGACTGGAAACGGAAGGAATAACCACATCAGCACATTATTTAGAAATATGGGTGGAGCGCACCTGTGTGGCTCAGGCAAAGCGTCTGCCTTCAGCTCGGGTCACGATCCGGGGGTCCTGGGATCAAGCCCCACGGCAGGCTCCCTGCTCAGCGGGGAGCCTGCTTCTCCCTCTCCCTCCGCCCCGTGCCCCCACTCAAGCTCGCTCGCTCTCAAATAAATGAATAAAATTTTTAAAAAGAAAAAGAAATATGAACGTAACTATGCAAAGGGAGAGCTGAGAGGCTCCAGGGAATGGCTGCCTCTGCGGGGAGTTTCAGGGAAGGAGGCTGAGCAGCTCTTGTCTTCTGTGCCTGTGTGAGCGTTTGGGGTCACACAGGAGGCTCTGTGTGTCTCACTTCGGTGCAAAGGAACCTGCGTCTGGGAACAAAGTCTTTACAGGCCTCAGGTACACAGATGAAGGAGGAAAACAGAATAATCTCCAGCAACGTAGAGAAGTGTGCTGTAGACAGTAAACATTCACAGGCACCCTGCTGGCCGCTCGGGCCAGCCTGCATTACTTAGAGGTGGGAGTGCCTGTGTGGGTTAGCTCCTGGGTCCTCACGGCAAGCCCGCCTCTGAAGCCGGCCCTGAGCGTCCCCGGCCGGCAGGTGGAGCCGAGGCCGCAGGGCCCCTGCACCGTCAGAGAGGTGGGCCCTTGGTGGGCTGCCCAGCAGCGTGTGAGGTCTAATTCTCGCTCTCCCCCAGGTCGGCACTCCTCACGCTGCCTGTCGCCTTCCCTGGCCCCACCTTGGGATGGACCCGGCAGATGCCACCGGAGACCCCGCTGCGGGTGACACAGCCGGTGACCCCACCGGCAGCCCTGCCGGGCGCGAGGGCCGTTCTGCGGGTGAGTGCCCCTGATGGGCCGCGTGTGGCATGGACAGGTGTGGGGGACGTGTGTGCACAGGTACACACCCGGGTGGAGGGCATCCCAGGGCTCCAGCCTCGTGTGGGGCTGGACTGCGTGGGCCCCCCGGGAGTGGACGTGAGCACGCAGGTGCCTGCCGACACAGCCTTCCTGGCCTGAGGGCTGCGGGTACGCGCCTCTGTGTGCCCTGGGAAGGGTGCCACCAGCCTCCCAGGTACAAGCTACGTGGTCTCATTGTCCCAAGGGGAGCTGCCTGCTGGCCACTGGCTCGATGGCTGCCGGAGGACTGTGTGACTGGACCAACACTGCAGGGGTGGACAGAGCCCCACACGGAAGTGGGCGAGGCAGGCGTGTGTGGGGACTGGTGGGAAGGATGGGGTGTTTCTCTGAGTCCTGGCCCTGTACCACTCACCGAGTCTCGGCTCGACACAGAGGCACTTCATTCACCTTGCCAGGAAGCAGCAAGGAGGGAAGTGGGTGTGTCTGAAAAGCAGGGGCCTGGGCCGGGCTGCCAGCATGGCACCCAAAGTCCCCCGTGTGCACCCCAGTCCTGTGCCCAGACCCATGGTCCTGACCAGAGATGAGGGGCCTGTTTGGGCACAGAAACCCCCTGGGCGGGGAAGGGAGGCATTTTCACTTTGGTGGCCCTGGATGTGGTCAGCAAAGATCTGCCTTCTCATTTCCACCCTGAGAACCGGTCCCAAAATCCCAGCATGCCTCCTTTGTCCTGGGTGGGCGTGGTCTCCACATGTTTCCCACAGGGGCCTCCTGGGTCATCACTTCGGGGGTCAGCTCTGGCCATTGAACCAACCAGCACCCAGAGGCAGGAGTGGGGATCTAGGGTCTGGAGGGCAGGGACCCAGGTCCTGGGGGTGCAGCTGGTGCCCACAGGGCTCATGGGTGTACAGGGGGTCTTCAGACCCCTCCCTCTCTCAGAGCCTCACCCAGGCCTGTGTCTGCCCATCCCTACGGGGCTGCATGTAGGGTTGGGCTCGCCACAATGTCACACCTGGCCATCACACCTGGGCCTCAGCCTGAGAGTGTGCAGGGCCTCACCCTTGGCCTACTAGAGCTAACAAAGGGGAAGGGCACCCTGAGAACAGACACAGCCCCCCAGACCAGACACAGCCCCCCTGATCAGACACAGTCCCTCTCCCCAGATCAGACACAGCCCCGCCCCGGACCAGACACAGTCCCCCAGATCAGACACAGCTCCCCGGACCAGACACAGTCCCCCCAGGCCAGACACAGCCCCCCGGATCAGACACAGCCCCCCAGACCAGACACAGCCCCCCGGATCAGACACAGCCCCCCCAGATCAGACACAGTCCTTGTCTGGTCTGGTGCAGCAGGCTCTGAGCTGGACTCCAGCTCTGCTGATGGGGCCAGCTTTAGGAAGGCCTCTGCGGGAGGCCTCAGGCCAGGGCAGCTCTCCGAAGTGGGCATCTATCTCTTGCCAGGGTCTGGGCTGGTTTTGCCACCGAGGACCTTCCTCTTCTGTGGTCGGTGGGAGGGTGACATCCTGAGACCCTAGGGCATCCACGTGGCTCCTCCGGCCAGTTCTGTGGCTGGTGTCGAGGAATGATGAGGGGGAGGGATGGGCCAGTGAGGACATCGGGCCTTTTCCTCTAGACCTCTGCTCCCTTGGGGCCAAGGAAACATTCTCCAACTGAAACACCAACTGGGCTCAAAGATCGTTTTCCCCGAGAAAACGTGGCCTTTGCAGGCGCGCACGCAGCTGAGTCGGAAGTTCAGGGGTTGGGGTTTTCAGGCAGCGCCGGACTCCCCTTGCCGGGGGGACTCAGAGCCACTTCTCAGCGCAGGGGGGGGGCAGGTGGCACAGCTGCAGGAAGCCCATTTCCCTCCCTCGGACCCCTACACATGGGGCCCTCGTGGGGCAGGGGGCTGTCTGCCTCACGTGCCGTCTGCACTGCAGGGCTGGCCCCTCCCGCCATCAAGGGTTGGGGTGAGGGTGTCCCTGGCCCCTGGGGCTGCGGAGCCATCCTTGGGCTGTGACATGAGAGAGGCCATGAACCCAGGTGGCACACACATACTTTCCTCGCTGTGTGACTGCGGAAAAGTTACTTAACCTCTCTGTTTCCTTGTCTGAGAGAAATGGTTGTAAGCCAGTCCCTACCTGCATTGGTGAGTACTGAATACAAGCGTGACCGGAACATAGAGCTGTGAGGGGTCAGCTGCGATCATTTTTAGTCTTGGATCCAGGTGGGATTTATTTTGCTGTGAGACAGGAGGTGTGGGTCCGACTCGCTTGTATTTCTAGAAGACCGTTCAGGTGTCCCAGCAATACTCCATGAACTGCCCACTCCCCCCAGCGATCACATGCTGGGCCCGCCTGCGTTGGGGTTTGTCTCCAGCCTCCTGCTCTGGTCATTTGTCCACTTGTGAGCCAGCAGCCAGTGTTCTAGTGACTGTGGTTATGGTGATTCGCTGTCTGGTGGGACTAAACCCTCCTTGCCTTTTGTTTCTGTTTTCTTTCTCTCTTTCTCTTTCTCTTCCTTTCCTCTACCTTCCTTCCTCCCTTCCTTCGACATCAGAATGAACTTATTTGGTTCCACAAAAATCCTGTATTCGTACTGAATTTTGTTACACTGGTGGTTGGCCCGGGGGGTGCCTGACACCTCACCTGTGGTGTAGACACAAACGTGGGCTCTGTTTCCCACTCCTGAACGTGGCTCGGCCTTGGTGCTACTTTGATGAGTCGAGGTGACTGTTCCCTGAGCCCAGGTACCAGCCGTGCTCCACTCCTGACCTGCAGGATCGTGACCACAAGAAATGACCAGTGTGTGTTTTGGGTAAAAACAGGAACACCCCCAAGGACGGGGTTTGCCGTCCTATTTGTTCTTTTGTTCTTACATGTGCTTTTTAAAAATAGATGTGCCACATTCTTTGTTCCACATTTTTTTTAAACCTAAGTGTTTCATCTTTTTAAATTCCTGTTGTTAGTAGGATCCTTTCTTCCAGCAGATTTTCTAACTTGCCCCTGAAATCTGGTGGTTTCTGTGTGTTGATGGGGTGCGTTCACCCAAGTGGACCCCATTGCTGGAAGAACTCTGCACGTGATTCACCTGGATCCCCCAGGTGTGTGGTGATGTCGCAAACAGTGGGAGCTTGCCCTTGTCTGGACGCCCCGGCCTGATGCTTTGGGGCAGGTGTGCTGAGGACAGGCGAGAGAGGGGTCCTGTCTTGGGGGCTCATGATTTGTCGGAGGGATCAGGACAACAAGGCCTTCTCATCCCACTTCCCAGATGGGGGCGGCCCCCACGGGAGCCCTTACCCTGCCTGTTGGGTTTGGGTGCTGCTGGGGGAGGCCTCCGAGGGGTTTCTGAGCAGGATCATTGGATATGGGGGCTCTGAGGGATGCCCTCTTTGCCTGCCGCCTGTCCTCATTGTGTCCCGCTCAGGAAGGGCTGATCTCCCCCCAAACGAGGGCAGAACTTGGGACCAGGGACCAAGAGGGGCAGACAGGTGGGCTGGAGAGAGTGGCGGCCACCACCTTTGCCAAGGAACTGCATGCCCCCATCCTGGGAGGCAGGACGTTGCCCACTGCCACAACTCACATGGACATCACCGCAGAGGGGGCGGGTTCCTGCACTAGGCAGTGCGGAGGGCAGGGCAGGAGACTGGTGGCCTTCGGGGGACTGCAGCCAGGTCTGCAGATGCGACGGGGCTGGTACCGCGGCCCTTCCTCAGGCTGACAGCCAGGCTGGACGCCTGCACTCTGCAGCCGCCCGAGGCCGCGCAGGGTCAGGACGGCCATCCCAGAGGGTGGAGGGGGACACTGCGATGACCTGCGGAGAGGGCGGTTCTGCCTGGGGCAGCCTGGGCTCGGCGCATCTGGCCCTGCCTCCCACTGTGCCGAGTGAGATCCCCAGACCCAGCGTCTGCGGGTCCAGACCTAGTGGCCTAGGAGAGGGGGCTTCACGGGGACCACGTAGGGGAGGGGAGGCCCGGTGTGCAGCGCCAGCTCAGCCACGCCCGGCTGCGGTGTCTGAGACTCCACTGCTCCTACTGGGCAGGTAGAAAGCACCTGTCTTCTTGATGTCACGTCTCACACCAGCTTCACGACAGAAAATAGCAGGCAGTCGTGTTGACATGGCCGCTGAGTTGTTTTCTAGAATGCATCTGTTTCTTAAAGTGAAGGCCACTGAGTTAGCTCAGTGGTGTTTTGGATGAAGTGGTGTCTGTCTGTCCTGCCCCTCCCTGGCCCTGCATTTCTCTTCCTCCTCTCGGCCACCTCTGGAGTGCCGCTGGGCAGCCAGCAGCTCTCGGTGTCCAGTGGGCACCGGGGAAGCAGGAGGAGAGGGAGGGACGGGGCAGAAGGTGGGCCACCCTCGTGCCTCCTGGTCCCTGGCCTCCGTGTGGCTGGAGCTTGAGGCCCCCAGGCACGTGTGTGGGAGGGCTGTTGGTGGGGACGGCCAGTGAGGCCCACATGCTGGACAGAGAGGAACAGCCCAGGCTGTGGGTGTGGACGTTTGACTCCTGAAATTGAGTTGCTTCTCAGTGCCCTCCCTGCACAGAGCCTCCCACCCCGCCCCCACCTGCATGGTCCCGGGATGGGGTCAGGGGCTAGGCACAGGTCACAAGCCATCTGTTTCAGGTCCCAGACCTGCTGTCTGATCCTCTGCCAGCAGGTCCAAGATGTCAGGGCGGTGTTAGCTGTGAACTTGGGCCTGGCCCAGCTCCAGCCTGGGGGCGGGGAGAGGTGGGGCCATGCCAGGCTGCGGGCATGGCTGATGTCCATCCTGTGGACAGAGGCCCCTCAGCACCAGGCTCCCACCTGCCCTCCTAGGCCCCAGCCTCCTGCCCGAATGCCTGTGCCCTCCGGGTCCCTGCCCCACTGCCTCCACCCTACCCACACCTCTCCGCCCATCAGGCTGTGTCCTTGCCATGCCCCACCCCACCTAGACCTGCCTCAGGCCCTCTCCAGTTGCACCTTGAGCTTCCAGGGGTCTCCCCAAGGCCACTTGAGCTGGTGATCATGTGTGTGTGTGTGTGTGCGTGTGTATGTGCACGCCTGGCCCTGGCACCATCCCCAGCTCACTGTGGAGCAGTGAACAAGCCTTGAACAAGGCCAGTGTGGTCACACTGCCCAGGAGGGACAGACGGCAGCCCCTCAGCTAGTGTGCAGTCCCCAGCTGTGGGAGCTGGCTCAGGGGGCATGCCCAGGGCAGAGCTGTCGGGTGGGGCCCAGGTCTTGGCTGCTGGGGAAGCCTTCGACAGCTGGGTGACTCTAGGTGAGGCTGGGGCAGGACACGCCCTACGGTTTCCTGCGGGACCCTTCAGATCGGTGGGAATCTTGTCCGTAATTGTATTTTTTGAGAGACCTCTCTGTCCCGTGGTCATCAAGACATTCTCCCGGAGGCTCTATTTATCTGTCTTTCATGATTAGATCTGCGGGGGGAGGGGGGCGGGGGGCAGTGAGGCCGGTGATGCTCAAGCTTCCTCAATAGGGACACGGAGTTCCCGGGCTCTGGGGCCGCCCTGGTCATGCATCAGGGGCCCGTGTGTGCCCAGCTCTGGCCCAGGGTCTTTACACTGGTTCGTGGCCAGTGCCGCTCAGCCCTAGCTAGGGTGGTGTTTGGCGCTGGGCGGTAGTCTTGCTCCACTGTGATTTTGGGCAGATTGTTAGGACAGGTGGACACGTGTACACCCCACCCAGCCCCCAACTGGGGTTGGACAGTATGGCGTCTGCTAATTCTGGGACGGGCAACAACTTCTCTCTTTTGTTGTATGGGATGGCCCTTTCTTCATTAGGTCTTTTAATTTTTTTCTCAATGTTTTATAGGGTTTTTTTGCATGAATTCCTTTCGTTAGATTTATCCAAAGAAATTTGAATTTGTTGTGCTATTGTAATTGTTTTTAATGTTCATTTCCGTTTGTTGTTTATAGGGAAACAGTGGGGTTTTAGTATTGGCCTTGTGTTGTGTCCAAGCTACAACAAGCCTGCGACGTAATCCTAACACCTTCTCCTTATTTATTTATTTAGTTATTTACTTATTTATATCTGGGGAGGCAGAGGGAGAGACAGATCTCAAGCAGGCTCCATGCCGGGCATGGCACTCAACTCAGGGTTCGATCTCACAACCCCGAGACCATGATCTGAGCCGAAATCAAGAGTGGAATGTTCGGGGTGCCTGGGTGGCTCAGTCGTTAAGCGTCTGCCTTCGGCTCAGGGCGTGATCCCGGTGTTGTGGGATCGGGCCCCACATCAGGCTCCTCTGCTGGGAGCCTGCTTCTTCCTCTCCCACTCCCCCTGCTTGTGTTCTCTCTCTCGCTGGCTGTCTCTCTCTCTCTGTCAAATAAATAAAATCTTTAAAAAAAAAAAAAAGAGTTTAACGCTCAACCGACGGAACAATCCAGGCACCCCTAATATCTTCTCTTTAGATTCTTCATGGCTTTCCACAAAAGTATGTTTTCGGTGAGCAGTAATGTTTTTATTTTCTTGTTTTAATTTTTTTTTAAGATTTTGTTTATTTATTTGTCAGAGAGGCGGGGGGAGAGAGCACAAGCAGGGGGAACAGGAGAGGGAGAAGCAGGCTCCCCACTGAGCAGGGAGCCCGATGCAGGACTCGATCCCAGGACCCTGAGATCATGACCTGAGCTGAAGGCAAACTCCTCACGGACTGAGCCCCCCGGCGCCCCTCTGTTTTCATGTTTAAAGACTTATTTTTTCTAGTGCAGTGTGAGGTTGACAGCAGAATCCAGAAGGCACAGGGATTTCCCGTGTCCCCACCTTGCACGGCCTCCCCCACCACCCCACCCCCTCCAGTGTGCACGCATCACGGTCCCCTGCTGACACGCCGCTGGCCCCCAGAGCCGCCCGTGGACGTCAGGGCTGTCCTGCTGCTGGCGTGGCCTGTGTGGGCTTGGACCATGTGCGGGGACACGTGTCCGCGGGGTGGCCTCCACCGCTGTGCCTCTTCCAGGACGTCCCAGAGCCAGGGTCCTGCCGCATGCAGTCCGTTCCGACGGCTTCCTCCTCTCAGGAATGGAGGTCCCTCCTCTCAGGAATGGAGGGTTCCTCCGGCCTTTTCCCGCCTGCCCGCTCGTTTCCTTTGAGCGCTGAGTAGTGTTCCATTGGTGGACAGGCCAGAGTGCAGTCTGTCGGAGTGGAGATGTTTCCAGGCTCCGAGCCGGCAGGGCCCCTGGGCCATGCCCAGCGGGCAGTGGGCACCCTCCGCTGGCCCCGTCTCCCAGGGAATGCTTTCAGCTTTCAGCAGTAAGTTCTGTGTTTGCTGAGGGTGTTTCTTACAAACATCTTCTTTTCTGGGCAATGAAGTTGCCTCTATTCCTAGTTTGCTGGGTTGTTTCTTAAATCATGAATAGAAATCACTTTTATCAAACGCTCCTTCTGCATCTACTGAGAAGCACGTGTGATTTTCCCTTTATACCTTTCATGAAGCACACGGGTAGAGTCCCAGCCCTTCAACGAGCCTTGCTTCTGGAAGGCGCCCAGTGTGTCACTCCCTCTCCTGTGCAGTGCGTCGGTCTAACTGCTGCTGTCTTGTCTGGGTCCCTGGGTCTGAGTCCTCAGACGGGTGGCCGGCCCTCCAGGGTTTCGTCCAGGTGTCCCCACCTTTCCCTCCAAGTCTGGTCTTCTACGGGAGCCCAGGGGGTTGCTGTTGTTCCTCAATTCTTGGGTAGATTTGCGGGTGAAGCCCCCTGGGCTCCTGAGCCCCGATTTGACCTAGGGCATCTGTTGGTGACCTCCCCTCCCCCAGCGTGTGGGCTCAATCAGGTCCCGCCTCTGACCACCACCATGTGAGGGGCATGGCCGGGGTCCTGAGTAAGTGTAGGGCTTCTCCCACCTCCCTGGGCTGGGGCTAGACACAGACTCTGAGCCCCATGGCCCCTGATGTCATCGGGCATCCCCGCTGGACCCTGTGCTCTGTAATGTCCTCATGGGGCTATGGAGGCCTAGGGTCGGACAGTGACCTGGCATTTGCAGCAGGACTTGCTTGGTGAAAAGGGGTTTCTGCCGCCCTGGGGGCTGTGCAGTGAGACAGTGGCGAACCGGGAAGGGCCGAGCAGGGTAGGCCTGTCCCGAGGGCAGGGGGCAGGTGGCCGCAGGGGTGGGGCGGGCCCTCCCAAGGCAGCCAGGGGGCGCTGGTGGCTGTGGGTGACTCAGAGGCTGCTTTCTTTCCCAGTGGAGAGCAGGCCACAGACACCTTCCCAGGCCAGCCCATCCTCCCTGGCATTGACCTTAGACCTGGTCTGAGGGCATAGTTACTTTTCCAGCATGAGGTGACCCCACCTTCCCCTGGGCCTGGTATCCCAGTGTGGTCCTCGTCCTGACCAGCAGTCCTGGAGTGGGGCTAGGGACTTGGACAAGCAAGAGAAGACCAGGGCTGTGGATGGGGAAGCTTTGGGGAGCAGCCAGCCTGTGTGGGCAGGGGCCAGGATAGCGGGGGTGGGAGGCAGAGGCCGGGACCACTTTGGGCCCTTGCCAGGGGCTGGAGGCCAGACTTGGTGGGCAGTGGATGGGGGTGGGATATGACGTGATGTGGAGGGTGGGGGTGCTGTGGCCCACCAGGCATGCCCTGACGGTCAGTGCTGCCGCCTTGGCGGCTGGTGTCCGCTGCCCCTTTCCTGCTCACACACTGTGGCGACTATGAGATCCGCAGCTCACTGAAACATGAGGCCTGGGCTTCCCCCAAGCTTTGGGCAGAGCCCATCCCAGTGAGCACTGCAGATGGCCAGGCCACAGGTCCCAGGGAAGGGATAGCGGGAGCTCTGGCCAGAGAGAGCACAAGAGTCCATGGACACCCGGTGGCATCTGTGGGGAGCCCCCAGGCATTGGTCAAGACGGGGTTGGTGGGCTCTGCATAGCCCTGTCTTGTCCCCCCAGGCCAGGACCCGCTACTGTTCCTGCAGGCCCTGCAGACACTGTGGTCCACACGAGAGCCGCGGCAGGTGAGTGAGCAGGTGAGCTATGGGCCCCCCTCTGGCCTCAGTGGGCCACCCTGTCTGAAAGTTCTGGCGACACGTGGGGGCTGGAGCCCCGGGCTGACACCCCCTGGATACTGGTAAACAAAGGCCCCTGAGGCAAGGAGGCAAGGGCCTGCGGCCACCACCTAGCTTCCGCGCAGCACAGGGGACCCAGTGGGCCATGACCGCCTGTGTGCCTCGTGGGGCCAGGGCACTAACCAGTTCCCACTAGCCTTGCTTGTGGCCTCCTGTCCCAGGGACAAACTGTCCAGCCACTGGGGGATGCATATGGCCCTGGAAGGAAGGCTGCGGTGGTCTCCCACGGCCGCTCGGTGGTCCTGCTGTGGCCTAGGCCTGGAGGGTGGCTTTGCCCCTGGGGGTGGTGAAGGTACTCCCGACCCGTGGGCACCCCTGCCCTGCACTTTGCTCCCAGAAGCAGCAGAAGGATGAGGTCACCCTGGTTCCCAGGGAGGACGTACATGTCACTGCTGTGAAGGCTGCAGGGCCCACGCGTGGCTGGAGGGATAAGGCCCGTGCGTGTCTCATGTCTTGACTCCTGCTGCCAGCTGAGGGTGGGCAGAGTGCCCAGACCCGGGCCAAGCTCACTGAGGCGGGCGTTCAGCGCAGGGCACTCCAGAAAGGGGCTGAGGGGGGCGCCTGGGTGGCACAGCGGTTAAGAGTCTGCCTTCGGCTCAGGGCGTGATCCCAGCGTTATGGGATCGAGCCCCACATCAGGCTCCTCCGCTATGAGCCTGCTTCTTCCTCTCCCACTCCCCCTGCTTGTATTCCCTCTCTCGCTGGCTGTCTCTATCTCTGTCGAATAAAAAAATAAAATCTTTAAAAAAAAAAAAAAAAAAGAAAGGGGCTGAGGGCTTGGGGAGGATTGGTGTCCGTGAGCTATGGAGCCTTGAGGGCGCTCCCGCCAGGCCCACAGCTGGCTCTGTGGTGCGGGGGATCAGCACCCGGCTAACGGGTCAGCCGGACTTCTGGGGTCACCACTTGTGTGTTGGGGGGGAGGGGCCTGAGCTCCGCGCACACCTGAGCTGAGGTGGCCGTCAGCCCCCTCCCGACTGCACATGCTGGGGCTCCGAGCAGTTCTCACCATCAGCTGGAGAAAGCTGAAGTTTTTGCAAAAGCCAGATGCTCTTGCTAATGTCTGTGTCCCGTGGCTCCGAGTTAATACGGCGGCAACACGCCCATGTTATTTGGTGCATGGCTTCACACATGCTCCCGCTCGCGCCGCCCGGCGTGTCTGGGACGCGCCTCATGTGCTCACAGCGCGCGTGTGGTGTTGGTGAGTTTCTGTCTCTGTTCCCGGCATCAAGGTGAACTAACCTCACAAATTGGGTTGAAAGCGTTCCTCCTGTTCCTGTTTTCTGGGGCCGTTGGCTGAAGACAGGAATTCCTCGTTCCCAGAGGGTCTGGAAGAATGCAGACCATCCCGCCGGGGTGGGCTTGAGCTGGGGGTGGGGGACCGTTTTGGGGGGGCTTTCCGCTTCTGGTTTCTTGCCCTAGGAAGCTGCCACCTCACCCATGCCATCGCGGCTGCCGGCCTCGGGGTCCTCGCGGTTCTCGAGACTCAGATGTGGGAGTCGAGGGCCTCCAGCACGAGCTGTGGCTCTGCCCCCCTGGCTCAGCGCTGTCAGCTCTGGCTGGTGCTGGCCAGCACCACGGTCTCTCCTTTCCCGGGTGCTCACGGACAGGAGCGCGTCGCCCTCTGCTGTCCCTCCATCACGGGTCTCCACAGGCAGGGCTCCGTCGCCCATCTAATCCAACTTCACGGAGGCATCTCCTTAGACCCACGTGGTCCTTACTTCCAAGCACGTGCAGGGCTGTTTTGAGAACTTCTGTGACCTGTTTCTGTCTGTGGGGGAGCACGTCCGTGTGTTCTCAGTTTTGGTGCCTGAGGGGCCTGCCGGGTGGCGGCTCTGTGTACGTCTTGCGAGTGCCCTGGGCAGCTGCGTGGTCCACCTGGCAGCTGGTTCCCAAAGCTTCTGTCTGGAGGGACCTGTGCTGTCTCCACTGGTTCACTTGCCAGAGCTGGTCCAGCGTGGGTGGGCACTGTGCTGTTCAGTGTCTGAGCTCGGACTCCAGGGATGCCCCAGGGGCCAGCGGCAGTGGGCGGAGGGTCCCCGCAGGAACCAGAAGGCAGTGGGGCGGGCATGAGGGGAGTGGTACCCTAAAGGCCAGCCGTGCACAGGGAAGTTTCGGGGTCCCCCACAGAACAGGACAGGGAAACTGGAGGCTGGGTTTGGAGAACCCTTTGGGGATTTGTGATATCGAGAGGAAGGAAATGGGATGGTGGGGGGAGTGGGGTGCAGGCTGTGGTTCCCCCTTTAAATATGGAGCAGGTTTGGATGCTGGTGCGAGTGGCCAGGACAGGGCTGCAGGCGGAGGAGGCAGGCTGGTGTGCAGTGGGGCCTGGGGTGGAGGACAGGCGGTGGGTTTGGGATGCCTCAGAGCCCCCTGAGTGGGGACAGTCCGAGAGAGGGTAGGCACAGGAGGGGCGAGCAGACGGGAAGGACGGTGCTCCCCAAGGCGGGGCCCCAAGGCGGCATACCCCTGGGAGTTTGTTTGAAACACTGGCTCTCAGGCAGGCCCCAGCCCTGCTAGGGCAGAACCAGGGTGTTTGAACAGGTCCATGGAGGCCCTGGCACCTCTCAAGCCTGAGCGCCACGTGGGGTGACTTGGGCAGCACTGAGTCAGGGCGGGGCGGGCTCTGTGGGGCATCAAGCTCACCTCTGGAGTCTGAGCCAGTGAGGCGGGCACCGGAACCAGGGGGGTGACAAGACACAGGCCCCAGCTGGGTGGCAGAGGGGAGCTGGAGGGTCAGTCAAAGGGCAGGAGGGAGGGAGAGGGGCGGCAGCCAGGGTTCCAGAGCCAGGGGTCCAAAGGATTGTCAACGTAGACACCGGGACCGCCAGGCTGAGGAGCAGAGCAGCCCTGGAGAGGGGGCCGTGGGGCCCAGACCTAATCTCCCAGGACGAGGGGCGGCGAGTGGCCGGTGGGTGCCAGATAGTGTGTGAGGTCCACCCTGGCAGCGGCCGGGGCTGGAGGGGCAGGAGGGCCTCTCGGACCGAAGCCTGGGGGCTGCAGGAGGGGCCTAGCTACCCCTCGCGGCCCCGGTGTTCTTCACTGAAGTTTCGTTCCTCCACTGCCTTCCTCTACCATTTTGGGCGTGTTCATTGTCTGTCTGCACTCCCAGACCAGCGTCCTCCTGTCCCTGTTCCCTGTCCTGTTGTGGTCATCACTCACGGTGAATCGTTGCCCGTGGGTTCTGCGCGTTCTCACCCGAGCTCCTGTTTGTGAAGCTCTTTCCCGTGGGTGGCGGGGCCCCCGTGTGCCTGCAGGGTGCTTACAGAGCAACGGTGCTGTCTCCTGCCAGCTCCCCCAAGGGTGTCACCAGGACCACACGAGAAAACGCAGATGCACGTGTTGTCCCAGCCCAGCTGCGGGAGCGGCCCACCCCGCCCTGCAGCAGCCGTGGAGGGTGCCGACAGCAGCCCTGGGCCCTCGTAGGCCTCCTTTCTCACAGACCCCTCTCCTCTCCTGGGCGTTTGTAGAGGGAGACTTGCCAGGTCTCCTGAGTTCACCCAAATGCTTGAGGGGAAAGTCTGCGTTTCACTTCTGGTTCGCATGCCAAATTGCTCAAATCCAGTGGTTTTAAAATTACCTTCAAACTAAGTAGATGTTTGCTCTGGGTGTCTGGGGAAGCATCGTCCACACGGTGGGTGCCAGGGCCCGTGTTCCAGTTCTGCACCCTGCTTCCTGCCCGCTGCTCTGTGGGTGCCCCCCCACAGCCTGGGGGCTGCAGGGTATTGTCTGAGCCCAGCGGAGGTATTTGTGTGGGAGAAGGCACGCACGGGCAGGACGCAGGTGGCTCTCTGAGCTCCAGACCTAAGAAAGGCTTCCCAAGGAGAGAGTTCTGGCCCAGCCTGGCCCCAGGCTGCTCCCAGGGCAGAGATGTGGGAAGGGCCGTGGGGCCAACAGCAGAGCTGTCCGTGCCTCCCTGATGGCTTCCCCTCCACTGTTGCTTCGACGCCGGCACAAGGGGAGCCTTTGACCCGGGTTTGGTCAGCAGAACTCTGGGGAGGTCCCTGGGGGATGCCAGAGTGCAGCAAGGACCTGCCTGGGCCCTCAGTGGTGACACTGCCATCAGCAAGGCCCGCGGACGCCCGTGGGGCCTTGGCTCCTTCAGGGCTGCACCCACCTTGGCACCTGGGCCAGGTGAGCTCGCCTGCACAGTGGTCCTGGGGATGGTGTAGGGCCATTTCTGCTTCCGGTGCTAGAGCAGTGACACGCCAAGCCCCAGGCCCCCTTTGCTCTGGGCTCCTCAAGCCCCGGGCTGAGAAGCCTCCAGCGGCAGGAGGAGAGGAGGCTTGGCTGTGTCAGGTAGGTCAGGGCAAGCCCCCTGCTCTCTGTGCACACAGAGGGTGACCATCCAGCTTCCTGGGAGCCCCTGGAAGCTGACAGCCATCCGGCTGCACTGCTGGTCCCCTTCAGCTGCCCCCCTCCCCAGCCTTCTCATGGGAGGGGACAGAGCCAGGAATGGGCAGTGGCCATCTTGGAAGGACATGCCCACTCGTTCCCTTTCTGCTGGCCACCACAGAGGGTTCCCACCCTGGAGGGCAGCTGGACAGCCCCAGTGGAAGGAGCTAGCCCCACAGCTGACTATGGCGTGGATCTAGGGGCTGCAGGGGCCGTCCTACTGGGAAGAAGTCTGTGTGGCCTTCTGGGGCCTTCTTGGGCACCCTCACTTCTGGCGGTGCAGCCAGGCCTGGCCGCCAGCACCCTGTCACAGGAAGGGTGTTGGCTCTTTTGGAAAAGGCTTCGTTTTTTGTGGCCACTGAGCCCAGGGCTGGAGGGTCTGTCCTGGGCAGGATTCCCCCTTCCAGCCCCCTGTCCTGGACCATGGTTGGCTGCACACCCTCTGTGCAGCTGGTGGCCAGGAGCTGGGCGGGTGGAGACTGCCCAGAAAGGAGACAGGTGTTTACCTGAGCTCACCTTCCCAGGAGAAGGGCTGGCTGGCCGGTGAGCGGGAGCCGCAGGTCCCAACCACACAGCCTCCCCACTCTGCTCTGTGAGCCTCTCAGAGCCGCTCTTCAGGGGCCCTGAACGGGAACTGTACATGCACACATCAGGACCAAAGACTGGAGCAGCCTCTTTCTAGATCTTTCCTTCCACCAGCAAGAAGGCGGTGGTGGTTCGGCCTCAAGTGTCTTTTCTCACACCTTCCTGGAAGGCCAGGGGCAGCTGGTAGAGATGGGGGACGGTGGCCCCGTGGCCCCAGAGACACGCGTGTGGCCTCTGCCCGCCCGTCCCAGAGGGTGGCAGCGTCACAGCGTCGGAGACTGTCCTCAGGGTCCGCCCTGTCTGCAGGTCAGCTTCCCTCATCTCCTCGCCCCCACAGAATGGCCTCGGGCGTCAGGGTGTCTGTTTCCGAGCTCACAGCCCAGACCCTGCAGCTCTGCCCTGAGCGTGGTCGGGAGGAGGGCCTGGGGCTCCGAGCAGGTCCGTGAGTGCAGGATGTTTCGGGGAGTAGCAGAGTCAGGGACAGCGCAGCCAGGGCCGGCCGTGCACCGGGGGCCAGGGTAGCACTCGGACGACACCCCACTCCCTCTAGGTAGAGGGTTTTCTTCCTTCAGCTCCCACGTGTTTCCAAATCTTCTGCAGCCAAGAGGCGGAAAAGTCAATCAAAGGCGTTTTTTTCCTTCTTTTTTCTGTTTCCCATTGCTTGCTAGGCCCCATAACCACGTCACTGTGTCTAAGGACCAGTGCGTGTCCTGGGCACCACACGGGTCGTGAGGCTAGGCGGAATGACCAGAGCCTCTCAGAGGGCTCCCGTCCTTAGTCTGCCTTGGCAATGGGCCCCCCGTCTTCACGGGACCATAACTGTGGACAGCGGCTGCCGCCTGGGACCCAGGGCACGGCGGGTCAGATGAGACCAGAGCCCCGAGGAGGGGAGGACGGTGCTGACTAGCCCCAGTTCCCTCTCTGAGCAGACCACGCTCTGGACCATGCAGGTGGGGGAGGCTTTGTCAGGGGGATTTGAGCACGACAGAGCAATGGCGAGGTTCTGTGTCCCCACAGCTCCGGGAGGAGGCCTGGCGGGGCTTTGCTGCCCTGGACGACCCACTGACGGCACTCCTGGACATGCTGGAGAGCAGCCGGGGCTGGCGGCGGAAGGGCCCCTCCCTGGAGGCCTGGGTCACCTGTGAGCTGCAGCGCTGGCTGCAGGCACGGCCACTCCCAGGGCCGGCCCAGGTGAGCCCTGCCCACAGCCGTAGCGGCCATGTCCCTCTCAGCACCGTGGGCTCCATGCCTGCTTGACCTGGCCTCCGTAGCCTGCTGAGCTCGTTCACCCTCGGTGGGTGGGTGGCGCCTTAGGGTTGCCTGTGCTCCTGGATCTGTGGGCTTGACCCTCAGCACCCCCACAACCGCACATCTCCCTCACCTGTGCCTCTGCCCTCTAGGCCTTGCCTGCCTGGAATGTCCACCGTGGGCACAGGGTTGCCGGATTCCCCGGCCAGGTCTGCCCCCAGCACCATGACCCCAGCTGCAGCACCACCCCCACTCCCCAGCTGAGGCCGGCTCTCTGGTCTCCCAGTGCAGCTCGAGGCTGAAGCAGCTTCAGGCCCGTGCGGTCAGGGTCCTCGCTGAGAGCCCGCCTAGCCTCGTGGAGCCGCTGGTCAGCATCTTCCAGCTGCAGGACGCAGACCGGAGCCCCCTCCTGACTCACATCCACCGGCTCCACCAGGAAGGCAAGTTCAAAGAAGTGAGTGTGACCCCCACGTGGGTCGTGGGTCGTGGGTCGTGGGTCAGGGCTGGGAGGGAGGGGCTCAGGGACACGCCTTCTGATTCGTGGGCCGTGGGCCGGGTCTGCACGTGGGGTCAGTCGGGCAGGCAAGGACTGGGCTGAGGGGCTCATGGGGTCCACCCTGGCAGTGTCCTCTCTGTACCTCCACTGTGGGGGGCTATATGGGGGTGGGGGGCTTCAGGTCTCTTGCAGAGGGTTTCAGGGACCAGCCACCCCAGGGGCCCAGCTCAGAGCTGTGCCAGACGTTAGGGTCCTAGGAGACTCCCATACTCACCAAGCTGAAAAAGAGTCTGGGAGCAGCCCCCCACACCATGCCTGGCTCTCTGGCCCAGCCCCTGGGGTCCTTCCTCTTGAGGTGCTCGCTGGGTCCTCAAATGGGGTCAGTGGCCCAAGACACCCTGGCTCTGGCCTGGAAGCCCTGTGGCCGAGCTGCTCACCTGAGATGCTGCTGTCCAGCCTCATTTGTCGATTCCCAGAAACGCTTGTGGGAGGCTAAGAGGATCAAGGATGTGGGGGTCCCTCTGCCCACGGTTGCCCCCCTCGGGCCTCAATCAGACAGCTGACCGCCCACACCCTCCCAGCCCAGAGCCTCCCAAGCCAGGGGAGCTTTGCCAGGGAGCACCCACATGACTCTGTGGGGTTGGAGGCCCCCTTCTCCCTCCTGCCTCTGCTCAGGCCCACTCACAAGGTCATTTGGCCTCTGTGTTGGCATGGCCTGGGGGCCAGCAGCCCAGTTCCCTCTGGGCCCAGCTGCTTCCAGCTGCTGCTGGCTGAGGACAGAACCGTCCCTTTGTGTCCCTGTGGGGGGCCCTGCAGCCACACCCACCCCAGGCCTGGGGACTGGCTGATTTGCTCCTGTTCCGACAGCAGGGTCTGGCCTACAAGAACAGCCCCTCGATAGCCCTGAATGCAATTCCTGCCACCACCCTGGACCCATCATGAGGCCCTGCCCTGGAGTGAAGGGGCCTCACTTGGGGTGGCCCAGTTCCTGCTATCTGGTGGCTCATTTGGATCATATCTGACCAGTGGGGGTGCCCCTGTGAGGGTCAGACACCCTAAGGGTCCTGTTGGCTCCTTGCTCTACCAGGCTGGGCCGGACCCCCATCCTGCCTGTACCAGTGATCCCCAGGACCAGCCCCTCGGCATGATGCCCATGTTTGTTTGCAGAAGTTCAGTGTGGGGCCGAGATCAGTGGTCATGACAGCAGAGAGCCCTCCAGTGTGTGCAATGCTCTTGGACATGGGGGGAACAGGTCATTTGGCTCCCTTGTCCTGGGAAGGCCTGGGTCAGAAAGGGCAAATGTGGACACGTGGATTTAGTAGCTACAAATCTTTGGGTAAGAGCTTCTGGGGCTCTGGAGGTCTCGGCCGGCGGGTTTGTTGAGTCTCCTTTGTGACCAGCTCTCATTTAAGTCCAGAATTTTCCAAGAGAAGATGGAGGTGGGCCAGGGGCACCAGCAGTGGCTTGGGTCTGTGTGAGGCAGAAGGGACCAGGGGTCTGCGGTGAGCAGGGTGGGGCGGCTCTGTGTGGGGCGGCTCTGAGCGGTTGCTGCAGGCACAGGGGTCCCCACGCCGTCTCTGCCCTGAGGGTGAAGATCACCATGTGGGGAGGCAGGTGGTGAAGAGGTCCTGGGGTGCCCGGCTCAGGGCACGCTCTCACCGAGTCACGGTCCAGTGTTCCAGGGGTATCCAGAGGCTCGCTCCTGGCTCGCTTCCGCCCACTGCCTCTTCGGGCCCCAAGTCGAGCCATCCAAGGACAGCGCTGCTCACGGACACTGCTTCCCACACCTGGGATGGCTCAGGGCTCGGCGGGCACCGAGGCAGGATCCCAGGCCCACCCCACGGGGGGCCTTCTTCCCTGAGGGGCCCGTCCCAGCCAGGAGGCTCATTGCAGCATAGGCCTCACCTGGACCGCCAGTCCCCGGTCCGTGGAGGTGTGGGTCATGTGCTGGTGGCTGTCATGCCCCAGCCCAGGCTCTTGTCTCGAGGCTGGTGAAGGGCGCTGAGAAACCAGGATGACCACGCCGGGGACAATGTGGCTGGGGCTCCGCTCCTGTGGCGCAGGGCCATTCTGCGCAGGCTGAATGGGCGGCTGGGCTTGCAAGAATGCGGGAGGCAGAAGGCAGGCTAGTGTTTCGGCGTCTTCTGTTACACCCGAGCCTTTCAAAGAGTGTCTAGGGCCGGCTGAATGCACCTCCCTCGCTCTCCAAGGCAGGAATCCCAACACAAAGGGGGCTCTTGTCCCGCACAGGCCCCTTCTGCGAAGAAAAGCCATTGTCCCCAAGTGGGGCGGCCCGGCAGGCGATGCACGCTCCAGTGCCCACCGCCGCGCCCGGCGAAAGGGGCCGCATTCAGGCCTGTCCGCCCGGATTAGCGGGGGCTCACGACTTAATGTGCGCCGATATTTCATGTCGAGGACGGCGGCTGGCTCCGGGCAGGATGAATGCCCGCTTTTGTCTACTGAGTTATTTTATTTACATTTTTTAAACAGCTTATCAAGGTAAAAAGATAGCCTTGCTTCGGGGGGGGGGGGAAGGCCCCTTGGCTCCAGGCCCGAGCTGAGCTGTGGAGGTGGGAGGCAGGCCCGTCCTGGGTCTGAGGCTGCGGAGTCTGGCTTGGCTGCCTGGGCACCTGCCCAGCGCTCCTGCCCAGCGGAGTGGGCAGCCAGGGGTCCATGAATGCTCTTCCCACAGTGGCTACCCCAGCCCCTCTGGGTGTTCTTAGTTATTTTCCCCAAAGGCAGCAGCTCTGGTTCCTGTCAGGCCAGAGGGGTCCTCAGCCTTGCTCTGACCCAGCTGCTGGGCAGCCCAGTGTCCCTTTTCTCAGTGGCCTCCACGCAGAGGCCAGGAAGGCCAGGAAGGCCTGGGAGGTGCCAGGGAGGCCCATTCCTCTGCAGTTTCCTTTTGTGGGGTCTGAGCCCCTCCCACCTTCCCTGCCTATCACAGGTGCCTGAAAGGGCAGGTGATCTTCCTACACCTGCTGAGTCCCTTGTGTGACCAGGCAGTGGGTAGAGGGCAGCTTGGTCTGTCACCTCAGCAGAAGCTCAGGCAGAAAAATGACCAGAGACGGATCCTAAGCCAGGCCTGATGACCATGGTAGAACTACGGGGAGCGCCCTCCCCCACAAGACAGAAGCAGGCCAAGGGTCACAGGACCACCCCCTGGAGAGCCGGGCACCCTCCCTGGCTGCCACCTTCCTTGTCCTGTGCCACCCTGCCCACCCCACCCCAGGCTGCAGGTGCACAATGTAGGCAGCTCCTCCTGGGGCGTCCCTGGGGGCGCCTGTGGTCATCCAGCTCTGGGCACGCCAGCCACGCCCTGCAGCGCCCACGCAGGCCGAGGGGCGGAGAGAGGTCACCCTGAGTGCTGGGTGGCGGGAAAGCTGATTGCTTTGGAGGAACCAGGGAGAAGAGAAGGGCCATGCTGAGCACGCTGACCCCCATGACGACAGTCATTGTTTGTCCAGGTGGGGTGCACACAGGTGAGGCCTGAGCTGCCCCCCTGGGGTGGGTAGGCCTGGGCTCTGAGCCTGTGCCTCCACCCCGGGCCACCACAACCCCCCAACCAGTGGGCACCACTGACTGACCAGGGCCCTGAGGGCAGGGCAGCAGACGAAGGGTTGGGATTGGGAGAGTGCTGCCCTGGACCTCACCGGCTTCTTGAGAGAGAGGCAGTCCCTGTGAGCAGAGGGAGGGGATCCTCAGGGAGGCTGGTGACTGGGCTGCACGCTGCCCTCAGCCCTGCCCTGCCCCTTCCACCCAGGCCACCAAGCCAGGATACCCCACACCCCAAGCCTGAGGCCTCACCCAGGATTCAGAGGGGTTGCTGGATGGGTGGGGGGCCGAGTGTCCCCCCACGCACCGCACTGAGGGCTGGGGCCTAGAGCACAGACGAAGTCTTGTCCTTCGTCTGTACCTTAGCAGAGGCAGAGGACGGTAGAGGCTGATACCCCAGCAGAGGTAGTGGGGGAGGGGGAGGTCCAGGCCCCCCCCCCCC